>NW_017383481.1:0-1459 GCF_000006565.2 Toxoplasma gondii ME49
ATTTCCTGCTTAAAATCACAGTAATCTTTATCTCTTAATCTATCGATGCATTTTCTACTAATTAACTGTAGTAATTTAATTAACTTTCATTTGAAATTAAAAAAAAAAAAGATTCAACTGTATGCGACAATTCAATAATTATTAAATTATAGTTTAAGAAAAGTTTAATTTTCGACAAAAAATTATCTGAGAACAGAAAAAAAAATTATATTTCAAATAAATCTGAAATTGATTATTGGTACAATTGCAATATAAATTTGCTAAATGATCTAATTTACAGTGAACCTCAATTCATTTAAAGTGAAAATTTAAATTTAGCTTGAATAAAATTTGTCTGTCCATAAAAGAATCAATAGTCTTATCATTCTTGTAAACAACCAAACAACTATTCAATATTTCACTCTTACATAGTTCATATCATGTTGAATTATTATCGTCAAAATTATTATAGTTTTAACAAACTTCCTTCCTTCTTTATTCAGCATTCATTTTCGACTTGAACTATAATCTCAATTGCTCCTCAACAAACTTCTTCACTTAAAGCCTTAAGGCTAATAATATCAATTGCTGTTCAGCCCTTCTGCAATAACCTTTTGATGCTGCAACATTAATTTGTTTAATTTTTAAGTTTTAGGTATTATTGCATTATTTTCAATTAATTTCATCATCGATATCATATTTGGGGTTTCTGAATTGTTATCCTGTGGTCATTTCTGAGCTACGTCCGACCTTGAATCAATTCTAGATCACTTTGAATACTTGCCGATATTATTTCTGCATTGAGAGGAAAGGAAGAGCAAAACACTTAATGCGTTGATAATTGCAAAACAGCTTTGCTTGCTACTTAAAAGTGTTCAAAGCATCAGCTATTGAACGCGTTAAAGTAAATTTTTGAAGTGTTTTTGTTTTTGATTTGCTTGAAGAAACAATTTATAAGATTGATTCATGGAATTTCATTGAAGTTGATAAGTTACGATTGAATAAACCATTTGATGCATAAAATGTAAAACCTCCACAAGCAAATTCCTTACGGTACTGATTAATATTTCAGGTTAACCGATTTCATAGCATAATGAAAACACACCGCCGATAGATTGATGCAAAAAAACAGAAAAAAACCAAAAAAGAAAACATATATATTATGAATGGATGATAAAATTCTTTGACTGTCTGTGACAAATTCCATATTTTATTGCTAAAAGTTAGTTGTGCTTTCCCTTCGGTTCTTCGAAACTTTGTTCTCCTTGCGGTAGCACATTGATTTTCATTTCATCTTGACTCTTTAACAGGTCCCGGTATTCCTCAAGACCTTCGTATTATTCTTGGCCCAGGATATTCTTCTTTCCTACAATTCCATTTTCTCCTGGTGTCTTTACTCGAATGTTTTTTCATTTAAGATAAATTGCACATCTGAAGAAATTACATATGCTTTATGCTTTACATATGGGAGTTTGATGTT
>NW_017383482.1:0-1066 GCF_000006565.2 Toxoplasma gondii ME49
TTTTTAGTTTTTTTTTAGGTTTTTGAGTTTTTAAGTTTTTGAAATATACACTTTAACAGTAGGTATTAACAACCGATTTGTTAGTAATCATAAAATATATTCATTGAATTTTTATTTTGTATTATCAGATGATAGCAATAGCAATTATTGCTATTCGTATATTTCCTATACATTCTTAATTATTCTTATTTAACTTATACTATTGATATTTCACTACCGTTATTGTTCTGATAATTTATTATCACTTTTGTCTTTTATCATTTTTAATTTTTGAAATAGAATAATAATATGCTATTTGTTATATGGCCAATGTGTTATTAATTTTTTTTCCCCTTATCATTTTTTTTTTTTTTTTTATCTATTCGTCTGTTAAGTTATCATCATTTGTGATATGATTTTCATCATTATTTTCTCTTATTATTAGCACAGCTACTAATTTCTCATTGCTAATAGCAATCAGAAAGAAGTTGGCAGCAATTTAGAAATGATAACTGACGATGATACACAAACAGTTGAACAATATATCAGTCACGAAGATAGCAATGATAACAGATAGCAATGGATGACTGTAACTTCACAATTTCTGAACACAAAGCAAAAATCACAACAATGATAATTTGGCATTGATGACAATGATGATGATGATGATATGTAGTAATCATGATAAAGATGTAGCTAATAATTGTAATTCTCATCTCTCTTTATATATATATATATGTGTGTGTATGTTGCCTTTGATATACATCATTATTATCATCGTTATTATTATTATTACTACTATCATCATCACCATTGTCATATACGGTGGCACTTCTCTCATCAATTTTATCTTCAACAATCATTCATCATCAATCAGTACCTTCACAGGTACTTTCAATTCTCTTAGTTTTACGTTACATCCTGTTCCCTTCTATCACTTCTTTCTCTCTTCCAAGGAGCATCGAGCATCGAAGGAGCATTTGAACAAGTATATAATAATTATCAATAATCATCACAAGCAATAACAGACAGGTTAGTGAGCGTTTTAGGCACAAAGGTAAGAGTTGTTGATAGTGGTGGTTGGCGG
>NW_017383483.1:0-1209 GCF_000006565.2 Toxoplasma gondii ME49
TCGTTACAAGCGCATCCTGTTCATAGATTTCATTTGTATCTTGAACATCTTAATGTTGGTGTGTATTATTTTTTCTATGGGTATCAAAAAGATAGTTTCAAAGAAGGTAAAGGAGGTAATCGTCTTATGTCCATTAAGGAATTTTTCTAGAATTGACAGAGTAACGGTGATCGATGTGAAACTATAGTTCTAGTAACTTTTCACTATCACATTTTATATCATTTTTGAGTAGAAGTTTTGCGAATGTATAGGCAATATATTTGAGAAACAAGAAAACATCGGTAGCTCTATAAAGTTGAGGAGACACTCTGTATTATTTATTTTTTCCAATTAGTCAAAGGTATTCAGACTCCATATGTGTCTTAAATGATGCAACTTTCATGTAAATGATTTTTGCTTGGGATCATAATGGTAGTAGTGAAATATTGTAATGCATTTGCAAGATTATTCTGTCTGTTTTTAATTGAATAAATATAAATGAGAATACAGAAATAGTTTGTGGCTGTTATGAAATAATAACTGACACAACAATTAATAATGGAAATTCGATTATTTCATTAGAGCTGAAGGATAATTTTTAGAAAGCTATCAAAAAAAAAAAAAGAAACTGGGCAAGTAAAATTCTTCCTCAGAATATTGAATCATAATATTGCTCTATAATATTTTGTGCTTGCAGAAATAGAAATTTGGGAGGGCAAAAATAGAAATTCGTGATAAGTGCGAGTAACAGACATACTTAGGAGAATGTGGTAAAAATAGAAATTCGCTAGGGAGTGCGCGCGGTAAAAGCAAATTCGAAAGCGAGAACGCGGCAGAAATATTTGAACCTGGAAAATTAGTTTGCGATTCCTTTAGATGAGCTTTCCATTGTTATATGGAGTATTAATTTTATACGCATATCGTTAAGAAACACAATTGCTATTATTTTTGGAAATTCTTTCTTAACTAAAACATTCACCATTCAACGTCTCTTGTCGATCTCACAGCTACGTAAGCAGTCAAAATTTATAAAGTCACGTTAAAAAACTTTTAAAATCACAGATGTCTAGTAGAATGCATATTAGCAAGCATAACAGAAGCCTAATAACTAGACATAGTCCTATGTGTAGTCCAAAAATTATATAAGTGGTGAAATTGTGTCACTATTAACATTTTATTAACTTCAACAATTTCAAACAATTATAGCAGAATTTTTAATCAAAACAGAAA
>NW_017383484.1:0-1780 GCF_000006565.2 Toxoplasma gondii ME49
TTACTGATGATCAATGCAGACATTGTTGTTATCACTCACTTGCAAATGATTTGTCAGTGATAATTAAATTACTAATTATTGTTGCCGTTCATTTACAAGTCAGTTGTCCGATATTAATCAAATCATCTGCTATTGACCAACAGATGATCAATTTAGAAGTTAAAATTCATTTGGAGAAGATTTGTCCAGTATTAATCAAATCATCTCTTATCATTGATTAACAGATAGATGATCTACAAAGGATGTTGCCATCCACTTGCAAATGATTTGTTGAGTAATAATAAATCATCCTGTATGGTTGAAACAAATAATCCAGAATTTGTAATTCATTTGGAAGTGATTTGTCCAATATTTATCAAATCATTTATTATGACTAAATTACAGATGATCTATGAAGAATTTGTTAAAATTCATTCACCTGCACAATTTGTTATTAAAATTCACTTGGAGATAATTTGTTCTGCATTATCAATCTGTTATCACTGACAAATGAATGATTTGTCCGGAATTATATTCTGTTTTAGTATAAAGCAAATCATCTGTTATCATTCACGAATAGGTGATTTATCTTGAATAATTTGCTCTTTTGATTCATTACAGATAATTTATCCGATAATAACAAAATTATTTGTTATCACTGATAAGAAATAATTTATACGGGAATTCTTTGTTGCCACTTTTCACCTATCCAAGGTGTTCTAGCAACACTTCCGTATCAGAGCTATCAACCACACCGGACATTGCAACCGGATCCTTGGCTTACGGTGAAATTTTATTTTTTAACAGAGCTTTAACTTATTTTAACAGTGGTTCAATTTCAAATTCTTTTGGCAAACGACTTATAAATAAATATTGTAAATAGGTGAGATTTGCCATCTTTTTATCCTATAATAGAATTTAGTATAAAAAAGTCTAAATCGTAGCAGTGAATTGCTTTTTTAACTTTATTAGAGCGTCATTTTTGGACAGAATCTCAGTGTCGTGTAAAATCTAATAGGGTTGATTATTCCGGTCTATTTCAGGTGCTATTTGATAATCTGAAATTGATAAAGAAAGAACAGCTTTTCACTATCTTTCTTCTTGGTTATTTTTTTTATTAATACTTATTTGTGGTTTTGTGTTTACTTTCGTTTACTTTGTTATTTTTATTTTTCTGATTATTTTGAGTAATCTGGTATTTTTTATTTTTTTATTTTTTTTGTTATTTTTTTCTGGTATTTTTTATTTTGTTTGATATGTATTTTCGTTGTACTATTTGAAATTTGCTATACTCTGCATAACATCTCGAAATTTTTGTACGTACGTAACATGGAGATGTTCTTTCACAATAACAAACAAGTACGTACGTAACATGGAGATGTTCTTTCACAATAACAAACAAGTACGTACGTAACATGGAGATGTTCTTTCACAATAACAAACAAGTACGTACGTAACATGGAGATGTTCTTTCACAATAACAAACAAGTACGTACGTAACATGGAGATGTTCTTTCACAATAACAAACAAGTACGTACGTAACATGGAGATGTTCTTTCACAATAACAAACAAGTACGTACGTAACATGGAGATGTTCTTTCACAATAACAAACAAGTACGTACGTAACATGGAGATGTTCTTTCACAATAACAAACAAGTACGTACGTAACATGGAGATGTTCTTTCACAATAACAAACAAGTACGTACGTAACATGGAGATGTTCTTTCACAATAACAAACAAGTACGTACGTAACATGGAGATGTTCTTTCACAATAACAAACAAGTACGTACGTAA
>NW_017383485.1:0-1159 GCF_000006565.2 Toxoplasma gondii ME49
TTTTAAGGTTTATGTTCACTTCAAAGCTTGTACATTTAAAATTTTTATTTGTTATTGCGTTTCACCTTTGTCGATGTTCGTCCATTATGTTTTGCCTGTATTTTTGATTGTCCTGAATTCCATAATCAATTAAGAAAAAATTCGGTTACATCACACATTGCTGTCTGATGACCTCTTTTCGATGCTTTTCCGTTTAAAATTCTAAAAACTTAAACTCTGGAGATAAATTCACCATCGGATATATTATTTACACTGTTCATACTGAGGAAGCAATATAAACAAGATTATTCTCTTAGTTAAAGTTTGTCTGATTTTGAGTTAAAAGGAAATCTATGGAAGATATTAGACAGTATTTGGGGTAGAAATGTGAGAATGTGTTATGAATGCTTCGGCGGTTTTAAATAGGTTTCTTAAAAATATAGTAAATACTATGTTCTTGAATTAACTATCGGGAAATTACTGTAGCGAGAATTTACAATGACGAATTAATTTTTCTTGTTTGGAAGTGTGTGAAGTACAAACAGTAATGCACTTTTGAAATGTGTAATGATGGTAATGTAATAGGAGGTTAAAGTTTAGGCAATGTATTCTGCCATTCCTCAGTCAGCTGTGTTAGCACCTTGTAAGTCATTTTTGAACTACGAGCAAATACATGTTCGTTATGTTCTAGTGATCCCATCTACTGATGCTACACATTATAAACACGGAAGTAATTATAGTTGACCCGAAGTAAGGCATAGCTCCCGTGAAGGGGAGCCTTTTACAGCATGAGACACCTCACACCCCAGCTTCACCGGAGACTGGGAATTTAAATGGTATGTGATACAAAGTGGCCTGTGAAACAAACCAGTTCCACAAGTGGTTGTTTTGCAAGAGACAGATCAAAGCTGCAGTGGGAAGGGATGTGGGGAGGAGGTGAGTATTCTGGATTTTGATTGCTTGGTTAATTTATAATGGTCATGATGCGAATATAAGAAATGAGTAAGACAGTGACTCAGATAGAGTTTTGAAAATTTTGGAACAGGTTCATCTTTTCAAGACAATAAGCAGATATGTGAATTTGAAAAAAGTCAGTGTTATGAAATGGTATTTTTCCTGTTATATGATTTAATATTGATAATTTCTGGGACGCTTTATGACTGTTATGTACTGCCAACTT
>NW_017383486.1:0-1481 GCF_000006565.2 Toxoplasma gondii ME49
TCACATTCCACTTACTACTCAGTATGTTCGTAAGTTCATCTCTCATTCAACAACGATTTTTCACGAACAATATATATTTTAGTCGTGATAAACTAGCATTGATTACTAACTGTTTTTAGTGTTAGTATTTTTGTTCAGGATTTTTAAGATTACATACTTATTTATGGCCATATAAATAGATTGTGGAAATAACAATGAGCACCGCTGCAAATGGTTTCTATTTATTTTGCTCTTTTTTCCATTCAGACAACAACCACTATTAGCTATCGGTTTGCAGTCAAAAGGTTTTCACTTCGTTTACAAATTACATATGCATATAAGGCTGTTTAGTCACCTGACGACGAGTTCTACCCGGCAATGTCATCGATAAGGCCGGTCCGGTCCCCTTAAAGATTTATTTCGACAAACGATATTTCTGTTCGTATCTTCCTTTGCTTCTCTGTTTCTTTTCTACCTGTCTTTGTTTCAATAAAGTTTCGTGAAAGGTAAAACAGACGAAAAAACTTTTTCAAGTCCTTTTTTCTGCTTTTCATCGCCTAACACTTTGATTCCCCCCATGATGACGTGGCGCCATTACCACTGTAGTGATACAAACGTTGAAAAAATGCTTCGTGTTGCTCTTTCGAGCTACTGATACTTTCCTTATCTTCTACTTACATAGTTCATCAGTTTGAATGCTTTGATGGGCGTTACGAAAGAAATGTCTGTAGATAGTTTAAACAGATAGAATCATTTGATGTCTATATCGGGAATTCATGAATTATCATCAAACAGTTTTAGTAGTGGGATGAGGTGAGCGTAGCAGTACATAGCAGAATGGAGAGAATATATAATTGAACACAGCAGAATAAGTGATTGGTTTTAAAGAAATTCCCCGCATAGTAAAAATATGGTAGATTGAACTTATTAGTTTGAGGACGCAATATGCGCAGTATGTAACGGCATATGGTAGCACTGATCGACGATTCCTAGCAGTGTGTATGTCTACTTAGGTTTATCTAATTCAACAAAACTACACTGACATACTCGGTTACTACTGTCTTTATTTATGTTCCTTGCTTTTTTATAGATATGAATTTACGTCATTTTGATACGAGTAAAATAGACGATGCTGTGCAATGAAACAATTGAGCATCGTCATGTCATCTTCGTTTCATAAATACTCATTGAATCACTAAATCTCCGTACAGTGATCCTTTCGTCGCTCTCTAACTCATCAGTGATCTCTCCTCCATATCACTGATAACACCTCCATCTTCACACACATACAAGAAGAGATGAAAATTGGGAACGATAGAAGTGGGAACTGTTTTAAAAATGATGACGTCATGCGGAGAGTGTTGAAGAAGTGCGAGAAGGGGAATCGCATAGCTTGTAAGTAGAGTGTACCTACCGACCATACGAAAGATCGCATACTTTGTGGAGGGCACCAGAGAGCATGACTCATCCCCTGCACTGACTCCGCACTGACTCATCCCATT
>NW_017383487.1:0-1734 GCF_000006565.2 Toxoplasma gondii ME49
TAATTATCAATTGATTAATTATTATCATAAAATTCCAGGTATTTTCTCAGGTATTCAAATATCCAAAATGTTTGGGAAAACAAAACGAACAATTCATTGATATTTCACTTTTTTTTTTTTTTTTCATTCAGAAAGATTTTTTTTTAAAAAATATTAATTCGTATAAGTATTCCAAAATTTGTTAGATAAAAACTAATCAAAAATGTAGAATTTATAAAAAGCAGTTTAAAATTTAAATAAATACAAAAAAAAAAAAAAAAAAAAAAAGATTTTCATTTAAATAAAAGTTTAAGTTTTTTACATATTATGATAAATCATTTTTAAATGCTAATTAGTATTTTTGAAGTTTAAACATATTGAATAAATAAATACAGAAATAAGGTATAATATTTAATTATCACTTTAATATATATAATTTGTAATTGTTCAATTAAATTATTAATAAAACAAAATTAAATATTTTTGAAATATTAAAATATGTCATTTTTGTTGATTCGAAGATTTTTTATTATTATTATTATTATTATTATTATTATTATTTAATACCGGTGCTTTTTTTTTAAAAAAAAAGAATATTTTTATAATAATTTATAATAATCATCACTTGTAATGTATTCAATTTTTTAAATAAAAATTATATTTTAAAACTTGAATTTATTAATATTAAATATTTCACTCTCTAAATAAAAAAAAAAAAAATATTTTTTTTTCTTTCCTTTTACATCCTTTTACTAAATTAAATTATCAAATGATGCATGTGAAATATAAATTATTTTGATTGTAATAAAACGAAAACAAAAAACAAAAATACAATAACAATTAGTTGTGATTAGTATTATACTAACATAAAATGATTTGCATTATAGAATAATGAGAAACGGAAAAATAAATTCCGATTTCATTGTTATTTTAGAACCGGAAAAAAAAAAGAAAAACAAAAAAGAAAAAAAAAAACAAACAAACAAATGCATCTAATTGTTGGTCTATTTTTCAAATTGCAACTTCATTCCACCAAGTAATTTATTACCACCATAAAATGGTGACAAAAATGGATGTCCATATGTTATTTGAAAAAGATAAAATAGCAATGATAATAAATAACAATAATAATCATAATCATAATTACAATTATAATCATAATAAATAACAATAACAACAACAACAACAGCAGCAGCAGCACAAAAAAACCGGTAATAACCGGTACCATTACAGGATTGTTACTGGTTTTAATCTTTCATCATTATTTCAAAGCAAAACGGTTGTTGATTAATGCATGCACAACACACATGCAGCAATATTTGGAGGTTGATATAAAATTATTAGAAAGATGGATGAACAGGGAGACAGAGAGAGAGAGAGAGGGAGAGGGAGAGAAGGAAAGAAAGAAAAGAAGATGAAAAAAAAAAAAAAAAAAAGAACTTGTTTTACTAGTTGAAATAGAATTAGAAGAGAGGGAAAACTTGAAACAAAAAGGTAAGCAAGATGTGATGTGATAGCAGGTGGTTGGAAGGTAGAGGGGAGGAAGGACCGGGGGACCGGAGGGGGGGTGGACAGGAAAAGGCCATCCTAATCAGCATATCATTACAAAAACCTGATTTCCATCCTTTTTCTTTATTCATTCATTCATCTATTCTTCATTTTTCAACATATTCTCTTCATTTATCCTGCTTCATTCAGCTACTAAAACAAGAGTTGAAAATTTCCGGAAATTTTAAAATTTTGTTTCTCAAATGA
>NW_017383488.1:0-1525 GCF_000006565.2 Toxoplasma gondii ME49
GATATAATCTTGGCAAATTTGCTTTTCAATGATGTAGACAGATTCCATTGTGTTTTTCTTACCCTTTTTCTGGGTTCCTCAGTATGTTATGAATTCAGTTTATACCAGTCTAAATCATTTAGATCCTCCAAAGCCTTTCTTACCCATATAATGATCGTCATATTACTATGAGGCTCAGCAATGCCGCCAATGTACTAGACCAGTTTTGCATTCCCTAATGAGATAATATATTTCTTAATTCTGTGAAAACAGTACTTTCACAACCAATGAACATCAAATATTTCCTCTTCTGTTCCCAGGTTCTTTAAGAATGTCTGTTATTCCTTTATTGTTGTTTGGTCCTTCATGTTCATCGGGACTGCAACTAAAAATAACCAAAACATCTGGATTGTCCCAAAGAGTCACTCTGCATTAGAAAGTACTATATTGCCTGAGCTTCTTGCAGACTTTGTCTTAAGAAGATAAGTTCTTAAATAATTCATTTCTTTTCCTTTTTTTTGCTTCTATGGCACTCAAGATGATCCTATGTCCAACTGCATTTTCCGTAGCCTCACAAGGCTCTAGGGCTCTAAGGGGCTACTTAATTTCTTGTCTGATAGGTTTTCTCTATTTAAGCCATTTAGAGATAGAGGACCTCTTGTTTGTCACAGTTTCCTATAGTGGATCATCACTAACACCTTTGTAAGCATGCTTGTACTCTCACTCCCTCAAAATTTTCAGTTGAGACTTGAAGACCTGAGGGATATTTCTTGTTTCTACCCCTCTTTCTCCTGTCATATTTTTTATGGAAGATTCAAAAATTTATATTTACAAAGGGGTTTTAATAGAGGTGTAACGTATTCTCCCATTTCCCTATATTCTACTAGCTTTTAGGAAATGACAAGCCAATACTTTCATCCTCTTTTTTTCATGTGTCTTGTGATATTAAAGGCTAGTCTACAAAAAAGAAGCCACATCTTTTCCCATTGCTACTTCTTCCTTATGTATGCAAGTTCTTACTGGGCAGTCAGCTTAGCATCAGTTCATGTCTTATTATAACAAAGCCTTATAATCACAGCTTTTTATCATCTCATATATACTTCTTACTTTCAGAAATTAAAAATGCTTTTGAGGTCATTAGCCATTTTGAAGGATATACTTTCATGGTTAAGTGATCTATGTGGTAACAGAGCAAATATTTCAACTGTCTAGAACAGAGAGGAGAGAGTGTCAAATGATATTCAGAGATAAGATTATAAGACTCTGAAATTGGGATTTTTCAATTGGATGGCCAGGGAATACTGTATCTGAGTGGCAGATACAGTATTAGTATACCTCTCTAATCCCCCCCAACACCTTGCTTTCTGCTTAGCACATTCAGGGGCTAGCAGCATCTACCTAGTGCTTACCACGTACTTGAGTTTTGGTTGCAGATATGCTCCAACAACCAGACCTCGGATCACTCCCAATTCCCCAATGGCAATGTCTGTAACAGAGGCAGCACCCCAATGCCAATCCATGGTTCTTCTGTTTCAGGTAGAGAGCA
>NW_017383489.1:0-1488 GCF_000006565.2 Toxoplasma gondii ME49
TATCAATTTTATTTCAAATTCCTCGTTATTGATAATAACAGTAGTTGTAGTAGTATTAGAATTATTAGTGGTGATAATAATTGCAGTAGCAATAGTACTTTGTATTGTTGTTGTTTTATCTTCAACTATTACCATAGATCAAAAAAGAATATAATTTCTGCAAAACCAATTTAATTGAAGCAAGCGTTAAATTAAGTTGAAATAAAACCTAGATTTGGGTTAAAAAACCATATTAAAATAAGTTTTAAAAAAACCATTAAAGAAAAAAAGAAGAATGAGTAGAATACCAAACAGAATATCAGACAATAATCATTGTAAATTTAATTTTTGGCCGAACATTTTGATGGAAATTGTTCGAACTAATTTCCAGTTTCTTAAAACATAGTAAGTTAAAATTTAAATTTTACAAAATCCAAATGACCATGTTGACTGATTATCTCTCATAAACATCATTGATAAATTTGATGAAAGTTTAATGCGTAATATAATTTTCTACTAACCTAAAATGCTGATTGATTATCTCATAGTACTTCCTTATTCGGAACCATTACAACTCAACAATGATAATTTCAAATTGCAACCATTTTGGGAAAAAAAATTTACATGACTCGTATTTACATGGCTGGCATTTAGAAAGTGAGAACTAAATAAGAATGGAAAAAGAATAAAAAAATAATGAGTTATGAGGAATAATAATGGGCTACATTATAAATGATAATTGCGATTATAATCATAAGAAAATACGTTTTTTAATAATAATAACCATTATTATATCATGAAATGCATCATTTCTAATGCATTATTAGATATTCCTGAATAAAAATTTCGGAATTATATTTAAATCTTTTCGTTTAATAATGATAACATGTATGATATGACATGTGATGACATATATACATATGATATGTGATACGTGGTGTGATATGTAATATATGATATACATATGGTATGGTGTTATATACGGTATGACATATTGCACGGTGTATATACAGTACGATATAAGGTGTATGATGTACGATATGGTGTGGTGTGGCACGATATATGATGTATGATATATGGTGTATGGATAGAATGGTATATGGTAAATGGCACAGCATGACACACTGTAATATGGTATATGGTGGTGGCCTGGTATAGTATCTGGTGATAGTAGGATGGTATGGTATAATATGCTGATATGTGATATGGCATGATTCATGGTATATGGTGTGGCGATATAATGTGACATATGGTATGATAAATTGATATGGAAAGATGCGAAGATGATTAGTTTCCTTCCAGTTAGCCATTCGCGAATGGATTAATGGCCATATGCATAAATGACACATATGCCTACACATCCACTGCACAGATACACACTCACATACAACCCACAAAAACACGCTTATAAATATACACATACACATAATCATGCACATAAACCTACACGCATGCACACATACATAAATAATACAATACACAGCAGTTTACTTTTTGATTTACAGTCGT
>NW_017383490.1:0-1142 GCF_000006565.2 Toxoplasma gondii ME49
TGAGATATTGCTGTCCTTGAGGACTGCTAAATCAGTTAATGTTATATACATATAAATATATATGATCAGATTGTTCTCTTATGCCTGTTATCGATAATCAAATCTTATCGCAATCGTAAAATGTCACCCATCACAAAATGTAACAGGTTGACATGTCCATCTGTCATTTGGTGGTAACGAAGCATTGAATCATTTCCCATAACAATTAATTGATAATTTTCTTGTGAAAAATTTCTTCTCAAAAAAAAAAAATGGGAGAAAAACTTTTTTTTGAAAAAAAATTAGAAAAAAAAAGTAAAAAAAAATTTAGTAAATAGAATAAATTTATGTACAGTAAATTGATAAATAATATTATTTTATCTTTCTTTTTCCAAAATACATTAGAATTATTCCTAAATTTTCATATAAAAAAAAAAAAATTCCATTCTCACGTTTTATAGATTAATTTTTCATCTTATAGATAATATCAATTAAATTTGTAAATTGATATCATTTTTCTTTTTATTTAAATGATTTCAAATTAGACAACTCAAAGCTAGGATAAATTAAACAAATTTAATGAGCCAAGTATTATTATTCTTATGATGTGTGGATGTTTGGTGTTGCTTAAAAGAAATTTTACTCATTCAATGCAAATTTTAAAGGTATTGTCCGAAATTGTTCGACCGGAAAACTTCGAAATTCCCTGTCATCTAATACTACGAATACGATAGCTTTGAGAAAGGAAAGAGGAAGGAAGTGGCGGTAACAGAAAAAATTTTATCATACTTTATATGAAATTATATATTTCTACTTCCAAATTTCCCGATTATTCTTAGGGAACTAATTTATTCAACAAATTAGAAAATTTGATGGATATTGAAATTAATACTTTTTGGAAAGCTAAATAAAAAAATTTCAATCTATTATACAAAGCAATTTGAAATAACTCACTTTATTATTATCATTTCATTCTAGGAAAGGGAAAGTGGTAATATTTCAAAGAGCAAAAAATCTAAATTTTTAAAATTAGTAGTGATTGAAGATGTTTTAAACATCTAATCCTTTTTTCTTATCATTGAATATAGATTATTTCTTCAATGATTAGATCGAAAATTTAAACTTCTGTCAATATAATTCTAGGTTTTCAAGATTAACTTTGC
>NW_017383491.1:0-1213 GCF_000006565.2 Toxoplasma gondii ME49
TTAAGTTTTTGAATAAAACTTTACAATATTAAGTTTTTTTTTTTCGAATTGAACAATATAAGTTTTTGAATTTGAATAATATTGCTGAAAAACTTGTTAACTGCTAATTATAAATTACACTTTAAAAAAAGGAAAAGAAATTTGTTTTAAAATTATTTTAGGCAAATATCAACTTATGTTGGATAATTGAAATTAGTATATCGAACACAATAAAATTCTTTCATGAGTACTAATCAAGAAATTTTCACTTATTCGCTTTTTTTTTTTTTTTTTTTTTTAAGGGAATATTTACTTTCTGTCCATTTTTCTGTTTCTTTTTTGACTGAAGGAATGTTAGACAAAAAGTAGTAAATTGTAAAAGTAAAACAATATTAGTAGTAAAAATGAATCATTAATTTCAATTTCATCAATTAAACAAGAAATAATCGAGAAATTTAATATCGATCATTTTTTACATTCAAATTAAACTAAGGAAATAGAAAAAAAAAATTTCCAAAATAAATGTTTTACAGGTAGAAATTGTCGAGATATATATTTTCTCGAGAATATATATATATATCTTTGTTAGAGTATCTTTCTTAAATGTATTGAGATGAAGTGTATTTTAATCACTTTTATTTACTAACAATCACAATACAACAATATATTAATTTAATTACAATTTTGTATGAATTAAAAATCTACGAAAATGAAATAAAAGAAAAGGAATAAATTACAGAAAAATTAAGTAAAAAATTTAAATGAATTAAATTTAAATGAATGTGAAAGATTGGCCAAACTACCACTTACTGATATCAAAGAAAAATAAGCAGACAAAGGGTTTAAATCCTAAGATAGTGAGCATTGACTTACAATAAGCGCGTGTGACCTACAATAAGCGCACGTGACTTACAATAAGCGCATGTGACCTACAATAAGCGCACGCGACTTACAATAAGCGCATGTGACCTACAATAAGCGCACGCGACTTACAATAAGCGCATGTGACCTGCAATAAGTGACTTGCAATAAACGCACGTGACTTACAATAAGCGCATGTGACCTGCAATAAGTGACTTGCAATAAACGCACGTGACTTACAATAAGCGCACGTGACTTACAATAAGCGCATGTGACTTACAATAAGCGCACGTGACCTTCAATAAGCGCACATGTGATCACAGAGCTGTCAAGTGATCTTTGCTCTTTGCGCAATAAGAAATAAATTTTTTAA
>NW_017383492.1:0-1146 GCF_000006565.2 Toxoplasma gondii ME49
GAATGGTTTTCCAAAAGGAAGAAGAATAGTTTTGGCAGCCGAGTTGAAACCGAAAATTAGAGCAAATAAGCCAAGAAGAGATGTCTTGGCTTGATTATTCTTGTATTTACTATCAGATCTTAATATATCGAAGTGAAAGTTTAACTGATATCAATCTTTAGTTCTCATCTTTGTCATTCTTCTTATTTTTCGAGATCTCAATTTATCTTCAATAGAAATTTTATGACTCAATAGTTTTGATGATAGTCGATATAGTTTACTTACCATATCATAGGTTCGTTTCTGTTTCTCAGTCTTAGCAGTTATAGCTTTCTTCAAATTACATTAATTAAAATTTTCAAAGCATGTCGAGATTTTCTAAGCAGTGGAAAAACAAGCTGAAATGTATAAGAAGCGCTGTGTTTTTTTGCGCCCCACTATCAGATGGATGGCAATAATCGTCCATCGCTTACAATACACGATGAAGGTCAAAGCGGTTAAATGGTAAAGATTATTCATGGCGCCACTAATTCACATTGATTGCCAACAGGCCATAAATTATCATCTCGCTTCTTTTTTTCTCGACGATTACTTCATGCCGTATAAACGAAAACGTTTAAATACTTCATTTCAAAATTTTGCAAACTATTATTATGGCTTATTAATAGTAATTTAGGATGAAATACCAAAACATTTAGTTAGGCCATCAACAAAAAAATCGTATTCAAGAATATTTTTAAATCCCTTCATCTTCATCAATTTTTATTGATTTTTAAATTTCCAAATAATTCCTTTATGAAATGATCTATCCTGTATTCCTTATCACTTGTTGATAAAATTTATTATAATTGTTAATTTTGGAAATTCAAAAGGTTACTTGGAATTTGAGTATTGATCATTAGTTGAAAAGTACATTACATTAACAACATATTTTAAAATGACACATTGTCACTCCACTATCTTCGTTTTATGCCTCCGTTACCGATTCCTCAATTCTATTATAATTCCTCCTGAATTCCTGTTCTCTTTGTCCATTCCGCAGTCTATCATACTTTTTTTATATGCTGTCCTGTGTATTCCGTATTCCTAATGGATTGCACGGCAATTACCGCCACTTCCAGGCGTCCTTGTCACTCACCATTATACATCCCATCCTATCACATCCAC
>NW_017383493.1:0-1429 GCF_000006565.2 Toxoplasma gondii ME49
GAGAAAAAAATGAAATAACATGAAAAATTAGAAGAAAAACTGAAATTTTTATCATTTCAAAAAAAAACACATATTATATGTAAAGAATAAAAAAAAAATGTTAAAACTCAAAATTTTACAAACTTGGACAAATCCTATAATTAATTTATCAATTTTTGCCTTATTAAAATCATTAAGAAATTTGTTCTTTGTATAACTAAAAATTCATTTGCTGACAATTAATTTTGACACCTTTTGTATATTATTTATTTTTTAAAGTTTTCACTGTGTGAAATTTTTATTTTTAATGAAATAAACTTGAAAAGTTTGTTCTTTGTTTGTTTTTTTTATTTTTTGTTTTCCTTTTCGTTATGTTTTACATTTTATTTTTGTCTCAAATTTGTTTTAATTTCTTTTTCCTTTTCAAAATCATCATAAATAAAATTCCATAGCTCAATTCAGTTTACTTCCTTTGTATTTGTTTGAAATTATTTATTATTTGAAATCAATGATTATTGATTACTTTATAAATTGTTATGAAAAAATTTTCTGTAGTTTTGAAACAATCCACTATTGATAAAGCATTTCCACATAACATGAAAATTTGTCTAATCATATGTTTTTCAGCTAATAAAATGAGTCGGAATATTGAAATATTGGCTTCATTAACAACAAAAAATTAAAAAAAAATAATAGTCCAAATCAATATTTTTAGGAATTTGAATTTATTTATTCTGACATTCCCCATGAATATGTATTAATATCGATATTAAGGATAGTTATTAATTGGTAGAACGTTAAAACATCCGAAACACGTATTTCTAAAGTAAAACAAGCATATAACCCTAATTAATCAAGCTTAATTGACCTTATAATTCGAGTACGAGATGTATTATCTATATTTGAATTATCATTATATATTTGTCACTAGCTATATCCAGCGTATTGTCATGAATCAATGAACTGCGATATCGATTAATTTAGCGCAAAAAATCCAATCACGCGCAGATGTCGGCAATCACAGAGGGATTCTACGAAGCTTGTAAAAGCAGATAGGAACAACATGTCAGGTTCACAGCCCTCCTCAGATGGCCTCTTCTCATAAATCTTACATTCTCAACCGATGGTCTAAAGATTGACAGAATTCTTCCAAAAATATTTCTGAATAGACTAGTGTTCACTACTCCCGAAGCACTTCTACTTCAGAGCTAACGTGATTTTTAGTCTATTAGAAGTACCAGAGGCACTGTATTTGTGCTCAGACAAGTGCAAAAAAAAATATAGAGCAGAACAGAAGACTCCACGCGATCTTTGTTGACCTCACCAGAATACTTGACACCTGAAACAGAAAAGATTTATGGCAAATTTGGAATGACTAGAATACTCCCCTAACCTTTTCAGAAACAATCACTCTGTTGCATGAGGATCAGTCAGATAAGACAATTATGAA
>NW_017383494.1:0-1437 GCF_000006565.2 Toxoplasma gondii ME49
GGCCTAGATTCTGGCTGAGGTCTTGGAACTCCACTTCCCAATGGAGAACGGGGTTCTGTTTCTCTCAGAGGCAGCTAGAACACTCTAGGATTGAGACCCAAGTGAGCTAAGCTGGGGTATGGAAAAGGTTTTCCAGAATGTTACATTTTAGCTCCATCATGGTATAACATGTCAAAAATCTCTGACCACATCTGACTGACATCCTAAGTCCTCTTCACTGACCAGAGCAGCTTTGTCCAGGATGGCACCAGGTATGCAGGGGTAGCCACTGTGGACCCTAATGGAAAAGTATGGGTGGAAGCGTTGCCTCCAGGAAACTCAGCCCAGAAAGCTGAACTTACTGCTCTAACCAAAGCCTTAAAAGTGGGCTAAAGGGTACACTTATGTAGACAGTAGATATGTCTTTGCTATAGCACATGTGTATGGGACCATTTACAGCAGAGAGTAAAACTGTCAAAAACAGAGAAGAGATCTTAACCCTCTTAGGTCTATGGCCTCCTCTCAAATTTGCTATTATCCACTGTCTGGGTCATCAGAAGGGAAATTCACCAATAGTTCAAGGAAACCTGATCAGGTAGCCAGGGAAACTGCATTGAACCTCTCCCAAGACTTGGTAACCATGGTGCTGCCCAGACTCCCTGCCTCATCCCAATTTGTCAAGGAAGACAAGAAACATCTGACCAAATGCCAAGGTGCCTGCCAAAAGGACAGCTGGCTCCACACTGCTGACGATTGGATCATCCTCCCTAAAGACTTTGCTCAACATTTTATCCCTAAGATTAACCAGAACACCCACCTGGGCCTAAAGAAAACCAAAGAATTAAGGGAGGCCAAATAGAAGATCTTCTACCTGGGCCAGACGGTTGATAAGATCACCTCCCATTGTCCTGTATGCCAGGCTGTTTGTTAATGCCGCTGCTCAAATCAAGGACTCACCAGGACTAGGGTAAGAGGCCAGTGTCCAGGGGCCAATTGAGGAATAGATTATACTGAAATAAATCCAGGAATGTATGGTGATAAGTATTTGCTAGTCTTTATAGATACCTTCTCAGGATGGGTAGAAGCTTTTCCTACTAAAGAGGAAACTGCCATTGTAATGGCCAAGAAGATACTGGAAGACATCAGAAACAGGAATGGATTGCCCTCTCTCATAGGGTCAGACAATGGCTGGGCCTTCATCTCTCAGGTAACCCAGGCACTAATAAATACACTGGAAATAAACTGGAAACTTCATTGTGCATATTGTCCACAAAGTTAAGGTCAGGTAGAGAGGATGAATTGGACCCTAAGGGACAGACTAACCAAATTGACCCTTAAAACTGGCAGTGACTGTGAGGGCCAGACTTACCAGGCCACAGAGGAAGACAATGCAGCCAGTCCTGATGACCTGATAGATTAAGGTCAGATGGAAGGGGAGGAGGACCTCCCCTACCAGTG
>NW_017383495.1:0-1555 GCF_000006565.2 Toxoplasma gondii ME49
AAATACCCCTCAACTCAAAATCCCTCCTGCTCTTTAATTCCTGTCAGAGGGTTTCTTGCTCTGCCTACTGACCCAGGGTTAACTTCATTAAATCCTATATACAGAACTTTCTTTTTTTATTTATTTCTTTTTATTATGTTCCACTGTTTAGATATTCCAAATTTTGCTTAACCATTCATTTATCAGTCTATAGGCATTTGGGCTTTTCTACATTTTGGGCCATTTTTGAGTAATGCTGCTATAAACGTATTTGTGTGAATGTATTCATTTCAAAAGCACAATTTCTAGATAATAATTTTCCATGTGTTTTACTTTTTAAAAGATTTATAGCCAGACTGTGGTGGTGCACACCTTTGATCCCTGCACTTGGGCGGCAGAGGCAGAGATCTCTGTTAGTTCTAGGCCAGCCTACAGGTCTACAGAGCGAGTTCCAGGACAGCCGGGGCTACACAGAGAAATCCTGTTTGAAAACAAAAACAAACAAAAGAAGATTTAGTCTTAGCCAGGTGGTGATGGCACATAACCTTTAATCCCAGCCCTTGGGAAGCAGAGGTAGGTAGATCTCTGAGTTTTGAGGCCAGTTTTGAGGTCTAAGAGCAAGTTCCAGGACAGCCAGTATTACACAGTGAAACCCTATCTTGAAAAATAAAAACAAAACAATACCAACAAAATGATTTCTTCTTATTTCATGTGTATGAGTGTTTTACCTATATGTATGTGTTCCCCATATGTGGTTTGGTGCCCTTGAAAGCCGGAAGAAGGTGTCAGCTCTCCTGAACTGGAGTTATAGATAGTAGTGAGCTGAGATGTGGGTACTGGGAAATGAGCCCCAGTCTTCTGAACAGCAGCCACTGTCTTAACCACTGCACCACCTCTCTAGCACAGAATATTTAACTTTTGAGAAAATACCAGATTCTTTACAAAAGTAGCTTCACAATTTTACATTCCCACCAGTAATGTATACATCTCCCAATGATTTTAAACATCTTTTCTGTTGTCGCTGT
Organism: Toxoplasma gondii ME49; assembly: GCF_000006565.2. Lineage (NCBI taxonomy): Eukaryota > Apicomplexa > Conoidasida > Eucoccidiorida > Sarcocystidae > Toxoplasma > Toxoplasma gondii. Next base: position 1,005 of record NW_017383495.1, read on the forward strand.
TGTCCTTTTCTGTTTCTTTGAGACAGGGTCTTACTATGTTACCCAAGTTGGCTTCAAACTCCTGGGCTCAAGGAATCTAATACCTCAGTCTCCTGGATAGCTACAATTATGGCACATACTTGTAGTCATTCCTAGCAAGTGAGAGAGATATCTCTGGTGATTTCTATTGTATTTCCTAATGTTAATAATGCAGGATACACGTATGTATTAAGTAATATAATAGTTTTATGCTTAGTAGTACTTATGACTAAAATTATTAAAATCAGTATATCCTTAAATGTAAGTAGCTTACTAGCACTAAAGTCAGCGTGTCATTAAATAAAAGTACATTAAACGAGTACAAATAAGATTTTGCTGCCTTACTATATAGAAATAGTTGTCCTAATCAATGAAACAAAGTAGTTAAGACTTCACTCACTCTGTATTGATAAATGCTTGCCTCATTTGACTGACATTTTATTTTTAAAAGGATTAATTCCTAGGGTGCAGCTCGGTGGTGGAATATAAGCCAAACATGCATGCAGGAGGACTTTGGTTCAATATGGAGCAAC
>NW_017383496.1:0-1032 GCF_000006565.2 Toxoplasma gondii ME49
AATTTAGTATTATATAAATTTCTTATTAAAACTAATCTCATCATCCTCTAAATCACTGAACAGATTGAATTCAATGCAACAAATATTTGTCACATCTCTCTGTCACAGCTGCTAATCGTTATTTTCACCTTAAGGTCAAATCAAATCTTTTTTCAATTCCGGGTCAAACAGGTAAGTTCCACTCTTACCTGTTCATTCCTAGCATTCATCTTTCCATCGAGAAAGTTTCAAATTTTCCTTCCTTTTTGCATCGTTACTAATCCAACGAATGCTTAATCTACCTCTATCGATAGTACATTGTTTGAACGAAATAATGCCAACAGCTTTATTCAATAAATTTTAGAGTGTATGCTTGCTCGGTCAGTTATCAACAAAATGACCGATGGTCAATTGTCCTAGCAATTATAAATAGTAGATAGATATATCCATCTATCCTTTCTCCATTTCATTTTATTCTTAGCCTTTTCATTTCAACAAGCCATGTTCGCTTCTCCTTCCTTCCTTCCTTCTTTTCTTTCTTTTCTTTTTTTTTTTTTTACTTTTGAGAGGAACGAAAAGGCTTATTAATTTGTTAAACTAAACAAAGAGAGAAAGTCCTTTCGTTGAGGAAATGTTTGAAGATTGAATTCTTTAACTAATTTTTAAAGTTCTAAAGGTCAGTAATCTTAAAGTTCTAAAGGTCAGTAATCTTAAAGTTCTAAAGGTCAGTAATTTTAAAGTTCTAAAGGTCAGTAATCTTAAAGTTCTAAAGGTCACTATTCTAAATGTTCTAAAGGTCAGTAATCCTAAAGTTCTAAAGGTCAGTAATCCTAAAGTTCTAAAGGTCAGTCATCTCGTCTATTCACAATGATACTTTCTTTGATTTATTTAAATCTTTTGTGTAACAAAAATTCTTTTCTTGCTCGATTAACTTTTCCATAAATAATTAATTACAAGAATCAATTGGCATTGTAAACAAAGTACAGAAATCAATGAGATTAATAGATTTACCGAGGTATTACTGCTCTTCTAGTATCTACCGAGATATTACTA
>NW_017383497.1:0-1135 GCF_000006565.2 Toxoplasma gondii ME49
CTTACAAATCTTATGTCAATTCTTTGGATTAATAAACATTGACTTCATCAGTCTAGGAAAATGGTTTTTTACAGTTCTGATATTCATAAGCAGCATTAAAAAATAAACCTATATCTCAGATCTGACAAAAAGTCTTTACTAGTAGCACGGAAATTACTAGAAAAACTTTTAGTAAGTAAACGGATTTTAATAATAAAAATTTATCTCTTCATTCCATAAAGCTAAACATTTTTCACGATTTTATTGCATAAAAAATATACGAATTCATCGTATTATCTTCAACTCCAGCCGCTCAAGATCGAAGAAATATATGCATAGGCACGAAGACTTGTCCGCATATGATTTTTGTAAAACATGTTAAGGGAAACAAAAGAAAGAAAAAAAATTAAAAGAAACAAATTTTTAATACCTTTGATAATAGGACGCAATATATCGACAACTCCAAACAACAAACCGTAATACCTTAATATTTCAGGTCAGAATACCTGCAAAAATGAACCATATTTTCACTAAAACTAATTTGTAATGAGCTTACATAATATTTTATTAAATTTTAATAAATAAAGGTGATTTGATCATTGATGAATCTGGTGAAATGATAGGTAATAATGCTACTAGCTTTCGCTTCTAAATATTTTGATGTATTGCGGCAACTGAAATTTATGTTATCCAACCGACAGATAAGTGTAACGCACTTGTGTTTAATAATAAGAAGTGTTGCAAAGTGTTTATAGCGATTCTCAACAAAAGATAAGTCAGATGATAAGGCCGGTGTTAGGGTTTTTCTTGTTAGCTATGAAGAAAACGAAGAAATGATGGCCTTTTGGGTGAGACATGTCAGCGAGACCGCAACAGTGTAAACAGGAAATATGCGACACCACAGTACGTATGACTCATACTCATACTGCCACATCCGAACATATACCGGAACCAATCCGGTGACAAAACGAACGACATAAACCAAACTCCAGTGATGAATCCTGATGGTATCGCAGTTGCACCACGGTGACACAAGCATCCCCTATCTGTTGGAACAATGTGAGATGTCCTCCATGAGATCTGTGATAAAGAAAGAAGGCATCCAAATCATAATGAATGCATCTTGACAACAAAACGATCCCAATGAGACTACATT
>NW_017383498.1:0-1164 GCF_000006565.2 Toxoplasma gondii ME49
AAAAATACATTTAAATGAATTTAGGATGAGGATTCTGCACAGGCATGTGTCCTCGTTGCTAAGAAGACGTCCTTCTTTTTTCCTTTTTTCTCTCAACCTACCCGAGATCTGGGTATCTCCTGTCGAGAATATCTACCACAAACAATCCTCTTCATCCACACCAACACACAAGCGTACACACAAACATACACACACTCATTGACCCACATTCTACCCCCTTGCACTCATTCACTCGTTATCGGCCGAATACGGTAGCATTCGATTACCACTAATGCTAGGTTACTTGTGCTCTAAGCACAATTTCAGTGACGACAATAATTAGTAGCACCTCTATGCGACAGCAGAAATGAAACAAGGAGATGGGAAGTATTCAGGAAAGCAAACTTGCAAGTGGACAGCACTCCCACGGCAGGGGAGTGGAAGAATGCACGGCAGCGAATGTTTAGATAATAGCGCAAGTGCAGCGTGGACTAACCATTCTAGCAATCTACCGACAGTCGTCCTTTGTTGCTGATGTATCTGTCAACGTGACCTTCCAACACTAACAGTTTTTGGTTGGAAATAGAAACATTTCGGGCTAACGTCGAAATTCATTTTGATTAAAATATTAAAAAATTTACTTAAACTGTACTTTGACTATTTATCTTAAGTAGATCAAACGATTGATCTTGCCATCACTTATATCAAATCGTAATTTCTTTCTGAGCATAAAAATAATCTATCAATCCGAATAGAGTCGCAATGGACTAACACTACTTGCTGTTACTGACTTCTAAAAATAATTATCATTGCGATATTGCTTTATGAAACAGATGGAATATTGAAAAGCGGATTAAGGACAAGAGGAAGTAGTAACATAAGTGTCTCTGCTATACAGAGATATTTATCTTAAATGAACTTTCATTGTCATCAACTATAAGTGAGCGATCAACGATTTCTCCCGTTGATTTACAAAACCAAATTTCAGAAACTTTTCCAGTGATTATGTCGTAAGAGGTACATCATTTTTCTGGCTTTTGGTTAGGATTTCCATTTCAAATCATTATGAAAATCGAAGAATTAATTTATTCATTGAATATTTATTAGTGGGAAGAAATTTGCTGTTTAACCATTTTTTGGAATCGGACAAAAGATTGCTTCAAAACTCCTATCCTACGCCACTTT
>NW_017383499.1:0-1460 GCF_000006565.2 Toxoplasma gondii ME49
GAGTGTTATTTGGAACCTATGGAGATTTGATCCTGGGAGGAATGAAGGTTGGATTGAGAGACTGGTGCTTCTCCTGTTGACTGACATAAAAGGAGAAAAGAACAGAGCAATAGACAGAGATAAGGAAACACCAGAGAGCCGAGCTGTGCTGGCCCACACCTTTAATCCCAGCACTTGGGAGGCAGGGGTAGGTGGGTTCCTGTGAGTTCAAGGCCAGTCTGGTCTACCTAGTGACTTCCAGGACAACCAAACCAAACCAAAAAAACAAAGGAACAGAAGAAAGGAAGGAAGGATGGAAAGAAGGAAGGAAGGAAGGAGGAAGGAAGGAAGGAAGGAAGGAAGGAAGGAACAAGAGAGAGAGCGCAGAGAATTAATGGGAGAGAAAGGAAGAAGGAAGGATGGAAGGAAGGAAGGAAGGAAGGAAGGAGAGAGAAAGAGCAGAGAATTCATGAGCATTTTTATATAGAACACAGAAGCCATCTAGGGTTTCTTCTTGGTTCTTGTAGGCAGAGATATGAGTTAGTCCCAAGGTTGTTAACCCCGAAAGTGGTCCAGAGACTCCTGCTGTTACCCCATACATGTCATCATTAATGCCTGAAGTCAGTGGCCATCCAAGTAGTGGGTACTTTGAGGTTTTGGTCCAGTGCACAGAGCTGAGCTTGCTTATCTCTTTGTGAAATTGGGAGTTGTCTAAATCATTTTTTCTGTACACATTTGATATATAGTATGTGTATATCTCAAGTATTTGAGCCCTCTAAATACTTAAAATTGAGTCTAAATCTAAGTTTTGGAGGCAAAACAATGTATGTTGGCCTTTTAGGACTTAAAAAGCATGAAGTACTGAACCATCATAGCAAAAGTTATAAAGAATTAACAAGCCTCCAGGACCAAAGGAAGGCACAGTTCCAGGAAAGGTTACCAAACAGCCAGCCATCACCTACAGAAGGGTTCTATTAACTGACAGGCAACTATACATGCATGCTCAAGTTTCCTGTCTTTTGTTATGTCTGTCCTACGGGACAGCCCTGTTAATTCCAGGTGGAGAGTTTCAGAACTGAGTTGAAATTGTAGGAACTCCAGATGGTGTTGGAGACTTGTTTGATATGGAAGCCACGCCCCCAACATATTTGGTGTCAGAAGTGTATAGATGAGTATATAGACCAAACACAAATGTGGTTTATTTATTTAGTGTGTGTGTGTGTTCAGAGGACAAAGGAAATCTGTTCTCTCTAACCACCATGTAGGTTCTAGAGGTGGAAGTTAGTAACACACTTATTTTTTATACTTAGAAACTTTGGTTTTACTCTGGGCATGGTGGCACGTGCCTTTAATCCCAGCACTCAGGCAGGCTGACGTCTTCGAGTTCAAGGCTAGCCTGGTCTGTGTAGTGAGTTTCAGGACAGTCAGGGCTACGTAGAGAGACAAGGTCTCAAAAATCAAAACAAAATAAAAACCCTCAA
>NW_017383500.1:0-8933 GCF_000006565.2 Toxoplasma gondii ME49
TGCGACGCCCTCATGCTCTTCGTCCTGCCCACTACGCCTCTCCCCACCATGTCCGGTCCTTCTGTGTATGCCTACATCCTTTCGTCGGACGCGACGAATGGACTCTTTTTGATTGTTGTGCCAGAGAACGTGAACGACTCAAGGTACTCGCTGCGGTGAAAGAACAGTGTCGTTTGTCTGCACTGCATCGAGTACCTCACGCGGCGCATCCGTACGCAACGCACCTGATATTCTCTCACGGCATCTCAACAAAAACCAAGAATTCTCGCCCACAGCTGCTGCCTTGGCGATAGACGCAGGATGATTGTTAGGGGACAGTCCCCCGAGGCCGACCCGTCGATTAAACAGTGTCGATGGCATAAGGAGGACGGAACGCCAGACGTCCCAGAAGTACACACCCCGGCGCCCATCGGCACACCTCATGTCGACATTGTCGAAGCGACCACCGGACCTCTCGCGGCACACACCCCTTAACACCAGAGTGGAGACAGACACACGCTGCACTGCTTTATTGCATTCTCGCCAACCTTCTGGGTAGCACCCAATTCTAGTGGTGGACTCCGCAACCGGAACCGTTCACTGCGATCTTCAACAAAAAACCCGACACGGGCGACACAGGCGTTCGTCGACAATCATGCTGCGTCGCGGGCTCGGATGCAAGTCACCCGTACACGGAAATAAGCAGGACGCGCCTCCCGACCGTGTCAACAACCTGGTGGAGGCTGAGCCGGATACATTCCTGGTGGTGTCCGCGGTATCAGCGGTCGGGTGCCGCTGTATCGCCGCATCCTTACTGTCGGCGGCTGGGACCAACATGCAACACGTCGTTCCTCAACGCAACAGTCAACACCAGTTAGGACTGCCACCTGATATGCTGGACACGTTCACGAACCCACGCTCCTACATAGCTCCCGTGGACCACGAGCTTGTTGTAGGATCACAAGTCTGCTGCAACCACAGGCAGTTCCAACTGACGCGATAGACGTGTCGTGTACGATGGACTCTGGACCACATCCAGATCCACCCGCAACACCTTGCGCATGCACGAACCATTCCCCGGTGTCACACACACCGCACATCAAGAGTGGAGACACACGCATGCTGCACTGCTTTATTGCAATCTCGCCAACCTTCTGCGTAGCACCCAATTCTAGTGGCGGACTCCGCAACCGGAACCGTTCACTGCGATGCTCAACGCAAAACCCGACACGGGAGACACAGGCGTTCATCGACAATCATGCTGCGTCGCGGGCTCGGATGCAAGTCACCCGTACACGGAAAGCAGCAGGACGCGCCTCCCGCCGTGCTAACAACCACGTGGAGGCTGAGCTGAGTACATTCCTGGTGGTGTCCGCGCTGACGAGCAATTCATCGGTATGCGGAGGAACTGCTATTGGCCACGTCCCCTTGCACTGTGGCCCCCTGGGGTGCGACAGAGACCTGAGCTAACGTACCGCGTCAAGCTGCATGGATGAGGCAGCGTTGTACCGAAACCGATACAGCGGAACACTGCTGGCCGTTGCGTAGTACCCTATGTCTCTTTTACTCGCGGATGCGTTTCGCTGACTCGCCTCGACTGGCACGAAACGACCAGCATTTTGCGATCTACTTCGACGTGCTGGACCCGATCGCTGATGATGACGTCAGCAGCCGCTCCGAAGTGTCGACCCGCATCCACTGATCCACCATTGTTCACATCAGCTGTCGCGTGCCGCTGTATCGCCGCATCCTTACTGTCGGCGGCTGGGGCCAACACGCAACACGTCGTCCCTCAACGCAACAGTCAACACCGGTTAGGACTGCCGCCTGATATGCTGGACACGTTCACGAACCCACGCTCCTACATAGCTCCCGTGGACCACGAGCTTGTTGTAGGATCACAAGTCTGCTGCAACCACAGGCAGTTCCAACTGACGCGATAGAATTGTCGTGTACGATGGACTCTGGACCACATCCAGATCCACCCGCAACACCTTGCGCATGCACTGGCCATTTCCCGGTGTCACACACACCGCACATCAAGAGTGGAGACACACGCATGCTGCACTGCTGTATTGCAATCTCGCCAACCTTCTGCGTAGCACCCAATTCTAGTGGCGGACTCCGCAACCGGGAACCGTTCACTGCGATCTTCAACACAAAACCCGACACGGGAGACACAGGCGTTCATCGACAATCATGCTGCGTCGCGGGCTCGGATGCAAGTCACCGGTACACGGAAATCAGCAGCCCGCGCCTCCCGCCGTGCTAGCACCCACGTGGCGGCTGATCTGAGTACCTTCCTGGTGGTGTCCAATCTAACGACCACCTCATCGGTATGTGGAGGAACAACAGTCAAGCACGATCCAGTGCGTTATGGGTTCCTGGGGCGCGACAGGGTCCGGCGATGACCTAGCGGATGGTGGTGCATTCCTGAGGACGGGTTGTACGGAAAACGATACACCGGAACATTGCCGGCCGTTGTGTACTACCCTATGTGTCTTTTACCCGCGGATGCGTTTCGCTGACTCGCCGCCACTGGCACGAAACGACCAGCATTTTGCGATCTACTTCGACGTGCTGGACCCGATCGCTGATGATGACGTCAGAAGCCGCTCCGAAGTGTCGACCCGCATCCACTGATCCACCATTGTTCACATCAGCTGTCGCGTGCCGCTGTATCGCCGCATCCTTACTGCGGCGGCTGGGACCAACACACAACACGTCGTCCCTCAAGGCAACAGTCAACACCAGTTAGGACTGCCACCTGATATGCTGGACACGCTCAAGCACCCACGCTCCTACATAGCTCCCGTGGACCACGAACGTGTTGTAGGATCACAAGTCTGCGGCCACCAGAAGCAGTTACAACTGATGCGGTAGAATGGTCTTTTACGATGGACTCTGGACCACATCCAGATCCACCCGCAACACATCGCATGCACTAGCCATTTCCCGGGGTCACACACACCGCCGACCAAGAGTGGAGACAGACGCATGCTGCACTGCTTCATTGCATTCTCGCCAACCTTCTTCGTAGCACCCGCCTCCAGTGGCGGACTCCGCAACCGGAACCGTTCACTGCGATCTTCAACACAAAACCCGACACGGGCAACACAGGCGTTCATCGACAATCATGCTGCGTCGCGGGCTCGGATGCAAGTCACCCGTACACGGAAATCAGCAGGACGCGCCTCCCGACCGTGTTAATAACCACGTGGCGGCTGAGCAGAGTAAATTCCTCGTGGTGTCCGCGCTGTCAGCTGTCGCGTGCCGCTGCATCGCCGCATCCTTACTGTCGGCTTCTGGGACCAACATGCAACACGTCGTCCCTCAGGGCAACAGTCAACACCAGTTAGGACTGCCACCTGATATGCTGGACGCGTTCACGAACCCACTCTCCTACGTAGCTCCCGTGGACCACGAGCTTGTTGTAGGATCACAAGTCTGCGGCAACCAGAGGCAGTTACAACTGACGCGACAGAATTGTCGTGTACGATGGACTCTGGACCACATCCAGATCCACCCGCAACACCTTGCGCATGCACGAACCATTCCCCGGTGTCACACACACCGCACATCAAGAGTGGAGACACACGCATGCTGCACTGCTTTATTGCATTCTCGCCAACCTTCTGCGTAGCACCCAATTCCAGTGGCGGACTCCGCAACCGGAACCGTTCACTGCGATCTTCAACACAAAACCCGACACGGGCGACACAGGCGTTCATCGACAATCATGATGCGTCGCGGGCTCGGATGCAAGTCACCCGTACACGGAAATCAGCAGGACGCGCCTCCCGCCGTGCTAACAACCACGTGGAGGCTGAGCTGAGTACATTCCTGGTGGTGTCCGCGCTGACGAGCACTTCATCGGTATGCGGAGGAACTGCTATTGGCCACGTCCCCTTGCACTGTGGCCCCCTGGGGTGCGACAGAGACCTGAGCTAACGTACCGCGTCAAGCTGCATGGATGAGGCAGCGTTGTACCGAAACCGATACGGCGGAACACTGCTGGCCGTTGCGTAGTACCCTATGTCTCTTTTACTCGCGGATGCGTTTCGCTGACTCGCCTCGACTGGCATGAAACGACCAGCATTTTGCGATCTACTTCGACGTGCTGGACCCGATCGCTGATGATGACGTCAGCAGCCGCTCCGAAGTGTCGACCCGCATCCACTGATCCACCATTGTTCACATCAGCTGTCGCGTGCCGCTGTATCGCCGCATCCTTACTGTCGGCGGCTGGGACCAACATGCAACATGTCGTTCCTCAACGCAACAGTCAACACCAGTTAGGACTGCCACCTGATATGCTGGACACGTTCAAGAACCCACGCTCCTACATAGCTCCCGCGGACCACGAGCTTGTTGTAGGATCACAAGTCTGCTGCAACCAGAGGCAGTTCCAACTGACGCGATAGACGTGTCGTGTACGATGGACTCTGGACCACATCCAGATCCACCCGCAACACCTTGCGCATGCACTGGCCATTTCCCGGTGTCACACACACCGCACATCAAGAGTGGAGACACACGCATGCTGCACTGCTTTATTGCAGTCTCGCCAACCTTCTGCGTAGCACCCAATTCTAGTGGCGGACTCCGCAACCGGAACCGTTCACTGCGATCCTCAACGCGAAACCCGACACGGGCAACACAGGCGTTCATCGACAATCATGCTGCGTCGCGGGCTCGGATGCAAGTCACCCGTACACGGAAAGCAGCAGCGCGCGCCTCCCGCCGTGCTAACAACCACGTGGAGGCTGAGCTGAGTACATTCCTGGTGGTGTCCGCGCTGACGAGCAATTCATCGGTATGCGGAGGAACTGCTATTGGCCACGTCCCCTTGCAATTTGGCCCCCTGGGGTGCGACAGAGACCTGAGCTAACGTACCGCGTCAAGCTGCATGGATGAGGCAGCGTTGTACCGAAACCGATACGGCGGAACACTGCTGGCCGTTGCGTAGTACCCTATGTCTCTTTTACTCGCGGATGCGTTTCGCTGACTCGCCTCGACTGGCACGAAACGACCTGTATTTTGCGATCTACTTCGACGTGCTGGACCCGATCGCTGATGATGACGTCAGCAGCCGCTCCGAAGTGTCGACCCGCATCCACTGATCCACCATTGTTCACATCAGCTGTCGCGTGCCGCTGTATCGCCGCATCCTTACCGTCGGCGGCTGGGACCAACATGCAACACGCCGTTCCTCAACGCAACAGTCAACACCAGATAGAACTGCCACCTGATATGCCGGACACGCTCAAGAACCCACGCTCCTACATAGCTCCCGTGGACCACGAGCTTGTTGTAGGATCACAAGTCTGCTGCAACCACAGGCAGTTCCAACTGACGCGATAGAATTGTCGTGTACGATGGACTCTGGACCACATCCAGATCCACCCGCAACACCTTGCGCATGCACGAACCATTTCCCGGTGTCACACACACCGCACATCAAGAGTGGAGACACACGCATGCTGCACTGCTTTATTGCAGTCTCGCCAACCTTCTGCGTAGCACCCAGTTCTAGTGGCGGACTCCGCAACCGGAACCGTTCACTGCGATCCTCAACGCAAAACCCGACACGGGCAACACAGGCGTTCATCGACAATCATGCTGCGTCGTGCGCTCGGATGCAAGTCACCCGTACACGGAAAGCAGCAGGACGCGCCTCCCGCCGTGCTAACAACCACGTGGAGGCTGAGCTGAGTACATTCCTGGTGGTGTCCGCGCTGACGAGCAATTCATCGGTATGCGGAGGAACTGCTATTGGCCACGTCCCCTTGCAATTTGGCCCCCTGGGGTGCGACAGAGACCTGAGCTAACGTACCGCGTCAAGCTGCATGGATGAGGCAGCGTTGTACCGAAACCGATACGGCGGAACACTGCTGGCCGTTGCGTAGTACCCTATGTCTCTTTTACTCGCGGATGCGTTTCGCTGACTCGCCTCGACTGGCACGAAACGACCTGTATTTTGCGATCTACTTCGACGTGCTGGACCCGATCGCTGATGATGACGTCAGCAGCCGCTCCGAAGTGTCGACCCGCATCCACTGATCCACCATTGTTCACAGCAGCTGCCGCGTGCCGCTGTATCGCCGCATCCTTACTGCTGCCTTCTGGGACCGACACACAACACGTCGTCCCTCAAGCGCAACAGTCAACACCAGATAGGACTGCCGCCTGATATGCTGGACACGTTCAAGAACCCACGCTCCTACATAGCTCCCGTGGACCACGAGCTTGTTGTAGGACCACAAGTCTGCTGCAACCACAGGCAGTTCCAACTGACGCGATAGAATTGTCGTGTACGATGGACTCTGGACCACGTCCAGATCCACCCTCAACACCTTGCGCATGCACGAACCATTTCCCGGGGTCACACACACCGCCGACCAAGAGTGGAGACAGACGCATGCTCCACTGCTTTATTGCATTCTCGCCAACCTTCTGCGTAGCACCCAATTCTAGTGGCGGACTCCGCAACCGGAACCGTTCACCGCGATACTCAACGCAAAACCCGACAAGGGCAACACAGGCGTTCATCGACAATCATGCTGCGTCGCGGGCTCGGATGCAAGTCACCCGTACACGGAAATCAGCAGCACCCGCCTCCCGAACGTGCTAACAACCAGGTGGAGGCTGAGCGGAGGTCATTCCTGGTGGTGTCCGCGCTGACGAGCACCTCATCGGTATGTGGAGGAACTGCAATTGGCCATGATCCAGTGCGTTGTGGGTTCCTGGGCTGCGACAGGGACCTGAGATAACGTACCGCGTCAAGCTGCATGGATGAGGCAGCGTTGTACCGAAAACGATAGAGCGGAACATTGCCGGCCGTTGAGTACTACCGTATATCTCTTTTACTCGCGGATGCGTTTCGCTGACTCGCCTCGACTGGCACGAAATGACCTGCATTTTACGATCTACTTCGACGCGTTGGATCCCATCGCTGATCAAAACGTCAGGCGCAGCTTCGCGGTGTCGCCACAAATCTACTAATTCACGATGGCAGGCGTCAGCATTTGAGTGTCGCCATATCATGACGCCCTTACGCGAGCTTGCTGAGAAGAAACGGAAACGCAAAACTGTCCTCATCAACAGTCAACACCATTCGCCTATGCCAATAGAGGCGCAGAATACGAAAACAAATCCATTATCCTACACCGCTCCCCTGGGCCAAGAGCCTGTTGCACCGAGCAACAGTTGCCACACAGGCGACAAGGACGTCGTGCGTAATGGCCTCTTGTCCACGTCCAAATCCAACCTCAACGCTTTGCGCATGCACTAGCCATTTCCCGGGGTGGCACACACCGCAGATCAAGTGGAGACCGTCTTGGCCGCGTGTAGCGTGTAAGACGCAGTCTACCCTGTGATGCTCATAGGGAAACACCTGCAGCTTCTGGTTCGCGTCGCATCCATGATAGAATCCGTAACGGCACCCACTCACACAGACTCGCACACTCAGATACAAACAGGAGTTGAGCATCCCGACCACCGGTGCATCTACTAAAGCTTCATCGTTTCGTCGCCAGATTTGACCATCGTGCATCTGTGCAAGTCCCTCACGTCGTCCCCCGCTCCTCATGCACCACGTTCCTCCCCACCGTATTCGCGCCACTTTGGCATGCCTACCAACTTTCAGAGACCGCAAAACCAGTTTCGCCCTTGCACCAGTCAAGCCGTGCTTCGCGAATGCATGTCGGCACCCGTCAAAGCGTTTGGGCAGTACTCTGCGCTTGCAGTGCACTGCATCACAAACGTGACGCAGCCGCACGCAACGTGCCTGACTCTCTCACTGCATCTCAATCACCACCAAGACTTCACGTCCGCAACTGCTGTATACACTTGTCATGGTCGACAAATCCACCACGACCACAACCTGAGTAACAGTTGCTGTCCCGACAACGCAGGCAGAGTTATTCTGAGACGACTGTCCAGCGAGACCGCTCCGTCATTTAAACAGTGTCGATGGCAAAAAGAAGACGGAATGCCAGACGTCCCCGAAGTACACACCCCGGCGCCCATCGGCACACCTCATGTCGACATTGTCGAAGCGACCACCGGACCTCTCGTGGCACACACCCCTTAACACCAGAGCGGAGACAGACACACGCTGCACTGCTTTATTGCATTCTCGCCAACCTTCTGCGTAGCACCCAATTCTAGTGGCGGACTCCGCAACCGGAACCGTTCACCGCGATACTCAACGCAAAACCCGACAAGGGCAACACAGGCGTTCATCGACAATCATGCTGCGTCGCGGGCTCGGATGCAAGTCACCCGTACACGGAAATCAGCAGCACCCGCCTCCCGAACGTGCTAACAACCAGGTGGAGGCTGAGCGGAGGTCATTCCTGGTGGTGTCCGCGCTGACGAGCACCTCATCGGTATGTGGAGGAACTGCAATTGGCCATGATCCAGTGCGTTGTGGGTTCCTGGGCTGCGACAGGGACCTGAGATAACGTACCGCGTCAAGCTGCATGGATGAGGCAGCGTTGTACCGAAAACGATAGAGCGGAACATTGCCGGCCGTTGAGTACTACCGTATATCTCTTTTACTCGCGGATGCGTTTCGCTGACTCGCCTCGACTGGCACGAAATGACCTGCATTTTACGATCTACTTCGACGCGTTGGATCCCATCGCTGATCAAAACGTCAGGCGCAGCTTCGCGGTGTCGCCACAAATCTACTAATTCACGATGGCAGGCGTCAGCATTTGAGTGTCGCCATATCATGACGCCCTTACGCGAGCTTGCTGAGAAGAAACGGAAACGCAAAACTGTCCTCATCAACAGTCAACACCATTCGCCTATGCCAATAGAGGCGCAGAATACGAAAACAAATCCATTATCCTACACCGCTCCCCTGGGCCAAGAGCCTGTTGCACCGAGCAACAGTTGCCACACAGGCGACAAGGACGTCGTACGTAATGGCCTCTTGTCCACGT
>NW_017383500.1:8953-11284 GCF_000006565.2 Toxoplasma gondii ME49
CCGCCACTGGCACGAAACGACCAGCATTTTGCGATCTACTTCGACGTGCTGGACCCGGTCGCTGACGACGACGTCAGCAGCCGCTCCGAAGTGTCGACCCGCATCCACTGATCCACCATTGTTCACATCAGCTGTCGCGTGCCGCTGTATCGCCGCATCCTTACTGGCGGCGGCTGGGACCGACACACCACACGATGTCCCTCAAGGCAACAGTCATCACCGGTTAGGATTGCCACCGGATATGCTGGACACGTTCACGAACCCACGCTCCTACATAGCTCCCGTGGACCACGAACGTGTTGTAGGATCACAAGTCTGCGGCCACCAGAGGCAGGTACAACTGACGCGGTAGAATTGTCGTGTACGATGGACTCTGGACCACATCCAGATCCACCCGCAACACATCGCATGCACTAGCCATTTCCCGGGGTCACACGCACCGCCGACCAAGAGTGGAGACAGACTCATGCTGCACTGCTTCATTGCATTCTCTCCGACTTTCTGTGTAGCACCCAATTCTAGTGGTGGACTCCGCAACCGGAACCGTTCACTACGATCCTCAACACAAAACCCGACACGGGCAACACAGGCGTTCATCGACAATCATGCTGCGTCGCGGGCTCGTATGCAAGTCACCCGTACACGGACACCAGCAGCCCGCGCCTCCCGACCGTGTTAACAACCACGTGGCGGCTGAGCAGAGTACATTCCTCGTGGTGTCCGCGCTATCAGCTGTCGCGTGCCGCTGCATCGCCGCATCCTTACTGTCGGCTTCTGGGACCAACATGCAACACGTCGTCCCTCAAGGCAACAGTCAACACCAGTTAGGACTGCCACCTGATATGCTGGACGCGTTCACGAACCCACTCTCCTACGTAGCTCCCGTGGACCACGAGCTTGTTGTAGGATCACAAGTCTGCTGCAACCACAGGCAGGTACAACTGACGCGGTAGAATTGTCGTGTACGATGGACTCTGGACCACATCCAGAGCCACCCTCAACACCTTGCACATGCACGAACCATTTCCCGGGTCGCACACACCGCCGACCAAGAGTGGAGACAGACGCATGCTGCACTGCTTTATTGCATTCTCGCCAACCTTCTTCGTAGCACCCGCCTCCAGTGGCGGACTCCGCAACCGGAACCGTTCACTGCGGTGCTCAACGCAAAACCCGACACGGGCAACACAGGCGTTCATCGACAATCATGCTGCGTCGTGCGCTCGGATGCAAGTCACCCGTACACGGAAAGCAGCAGGACGCGCCTCCCGCCGTGCTAACAACCACGTGGAGGCTGAGCTGAGTACATTCCTGGTGGTGTCCGCGCTGACGAGCAATTCATCGGTATGCGGAGGAACTGCTATTGGCCACGTCCCCTTGCAATTTGGCCCCCTGGGGTGCGACAGAGACCTGAGCTAACGTACCGCGTCAAGCTGCATGGATGAGGCAGCGTTGTACCGAATAACGATACACCGGAACACTGCCGGCCGTTGCGTAGTACCCTATGTCTCTTTTGCTCGCGGATGCGTTTTGCTGACTCGCCGCCACTGGCACGAAACGACCAGCATTTTGCGATCTACTTCGACGTGCTGGACCCGGTCGCTGACGACGACGTCAGCAGCCGCTCCGAAGTGTCGACCCGCATCCACTGATCCACCATTGTTCACATCAGCTGTCGCGTGCCGCTGTATCGCCGCATCCTTACTGGCGGCGGCTGGGACCGACACACCACACGATGTCCCTCAAGGCAACAGTCATCACCGGTTAGGATTGCCACCGGATATGCTGGACACGTTCACGAACCCACGCTCCTACATAGCTCCCGTGGACCACGAACGTGTTGTAGGATCACAAGTCTGCGGCCACCAGAGGCAGGTACAACTGACGCGGTAGAATTGTCGTGTACGATGGACTCTGGACCACATCCAGATCCACCCGCAACACATCGCATGCACTAGCCATTTCCCGGGGTCACACGCACCGCCGACCAAGAGTGGAGACAGACTCATGCTGCACTGCTTCATTGCATTCTCTCCGACTTTCTGTGTAGCACGCAATTCTAGTGGTGGACTCCGCAACCGGAACCGTTCACTACGATCCTCAACACAAAACCCGACACGGGCAACACAGGCGTTCATCGACAATCATGCTGCGTCGCGGGCTCGTATGCAAGTCACCCGTACACGGACACCAGCAGCCCGCGCCTCCCGACCGTGTTAACAACCACGTGGCGGCTGAGCAGAGTACATTCCTCGTGGTGTCCGCGCTATCAGCTGTCGCGTGCCGCTGCATCGCCGCATCCTTACTGTCGGCTTCTGGGGACCACATGCA
>NW_017383500.1:11304-17491 GCF_000006565.2 Toxoplasma gondii ME49
CCACGACAGTAAGCATCAGCTGCTGCATATCATCATGATGCGGCATCCGAGCCGCCTGTTGTTGTTGGCGACGCGCAAAAGAGCAACGATGAGGACAACGCTCAGCATCAGCAAGCTCTTCGGCAGGACACGTGGGGATGATAGAAAAATCCATAGTAGCTCGAACCCTTCTCGTGGAGCGAGACCTGCTGCAGCCAAAGACGTTTGTCCACCCTACTGAGACAGGGCTGTCCTAAACGATGGACATTTGTCCCCCGTTCCGGTTGCAACCTCACCTGCTATCTCATGCAGTGACAATCCCCTCAAGTGGCCCACGACGCCCCCCAAGAGACGCGCCGTCTCGCGGACGAGAGCCGATTAACAGTCGCTCTTTTCAGTTGGTAGAAATGCAACGCAAAGTAGCGTGCATGCTACATCCGAGGGCCACACCCACGACAACTGCCCACGTCCACAGACAACCCCACCATTTCAACCGGATTTGCAACTACTACTGATCCACGACTTCACCTTCATCGCTTCCTCTGGGGCACACATGCGACGCCCTCATGCTCTTCAGTCCTGCCCAACTACGCCTCTCCCCACCATGTCCGGTC
Organism: Toxoplasma gondii ME49; assembly: GCF_000006565.2. Taxonomy (NCBI): domain Eukaryota; phylum Apicomplexa; class Conoidasida; order Eucoccidiorida; family Sarcocystidae; genus Toxoplasma; species Toxoplasma gondii. The sequence goes on from NW_017383500.1 coordinate 11,898, forward strand.
CTTCTGTGTATGCCTACATCCTTTCGTCGGACGCGACGAATGGACTCTTTTTGATTGTTGTGCCAGAGAACGTGAACGACTCAAGGTACTCGCTGCGGTGAAAGAACAGTGTCGTTTGTCTGCACTGCATCGAGTACCTCACGCGGCGCATCCGTACGCAACGCACCTGATATTCTCTCACGGCATCTCAACAAAAACCAAGAATTCTCGCCCACAGCTGCTGCCTTGGCGATAGACGCAGGATGATTGTTAGGGGACAGTCCCCCGAGGCCGACCCGTCGATTAAACAGTGTCGATGGCATAAGGAGGACGGAACGCCAGACGTCCCAGAAGTACACACCCCGGCGCCCATCGGCACACCTCATGTCGACATTGTCGAAGCGACCACCGGACCTCTCGCGGCACACACCCCTTAACACCAGAGTGGAGACAGACACACGCTGCACTGCTTTATTGCATTATCGCCAACCTTCTGGGTAGCACCCAATTCTAGTGGTGAGATGCGCAACCGGAACCGTTCACTGCGATCTTCAACACAAACCCCGACACGGGCGACACAGCGTTCGTCGACATTCATGATGCGTCGCGGGCTCGATGCAAAGTCACCCGTACACGGAAAGCAGCAGGACGCGCCTCCCGACCGTGTTAATAACCACGTGGCGGCTGAGCAGGGTAAATTCCTCGTGGTGTCCGCGCTGACGAGCAATTCATCGGTATGCGGAGGAACTGCTATTGGCCACGTCCCCTTGCACTGTGGCCCCCTGGGGTGCGACAGAGACCTGAGCTAACGTACCGCGTCAAGCTGCATGGATGAGGCAGCGTTGTACCGAAACCGATACAGCGGAACACTGCTGGCCGTTGCGTAGTACCCTATGTCTCTTTTACTCGCGGATGCGTTTCGCTGACTCGCCTCGACTGGCATGAAACGACCTGTATTTTGCGATCTACTTCGACGTGCTGGACCCGATCGCTGATGATGACATCAGCAGCCGCTCCGAAGTGTCGACCCGCATCCACTGATCCACCATTATTCAAAGCAGCTGTCGCGTGCCGCTGCATCGCCGCATCCTGACTGCTGCCTTCTGGGACCGACACACAACACGTCGTCCCTCAAGGCAACAGTCAACACCAGTTAGGACTGCCACCTGATATGCTGGACGCGTTCACGAACCCACTCTCCTACGTAGCTCCCGTGGACCACGAGCTTGTTGTAGAATCACAAGTCTGCGGCCACCAGAGGCAGGTACAACTGACGCGGTAGAGTTGTCGTGTACGATGGACTTTGGACCACATCCAGATCCACCTGCAATACATGGCATGCACTAGCCATTTCCCGGGGTCACACGCACCGCCGACCAAGAGTGGAGACAGACTCATGCTGCACTGCTTCATTGCATTCTCTCCGACTTTCTGCGTAGCACCCAATTCTAGTGGCGGACTCCGCAAGAGGAAGCGTTCCCTGCGATCTTCAACACAAAACCCGACACGGGCAACACAGGCATTCATCGACAATCATGCTGCGTCGCCAGCTCGGATGCAAGTTACATTCCTGCTGGTGTCCGCGCTAACGACCACCCCATCGGTATGTGGAGGAACTGCAATTGGCTACCATCCAGTGCGTTGCAGGTTCCTGGGGCGCGACAGGGTCCGGCGATGACCTAGCGGATGGTGCTGCATTGTTGAGGACGGGTTGTACGGAAAACGATACACCGGAACATTGCCGGCCGTTGTGTACTACCCTATGTGTCTTTTACTCGCGGATGCGTTTCGCTGACTCGCCGCCACTGGCACGAAACGACCAGCTTTTTGCGATCTACTTCGACGTGCTGGACCCGATCGCTGATGATGACATCAGAAGCCGCTCCGAAGTGTCGACCCGCATCCACTGATCCACCATTGTTCACATCAGCTGTCGCGTGCCGCTGTATCGCCGCATCCTTACTGGCGGCGGCTGGGACCAACACGCAACACGTCGTCCCTCAAGGCAACAGTCAACACCAGTTAGGACTGCCACCTGATATGCTGGACACGCTCAAGCACCCACGCTCCTACATAGCTCCCGTGGACCACGCGCATGTTGTAGGATCACACGTGGGCTGCACCGAGAGGCAGGTACAACTGATGCGATAGACCTGTCGTGTGCGATGGACTCTGGACCACGTCCACAGCCACCCTCAACACCTTGCACATGCACGAACAAATTACCGGGGTCACACACATCGCATATCAAGAGTGGAGACAATCGCATGATGCACTGTTTTGTTGCATTCTCGCCAACCTTCTGCGTAGCACCCAATTCTAGTGGCGGACTCCGCAAGAGGAAGCGTTGCCTGCGATCTTCAACACAAACCCCGACACGGCCAACACAGGCGTTCATCGACAATCATGCTGCGTCGCCAGCTCGGATGCAAGTTACATTCCTGCTGGTGTCCGCGCTAACGACCACCCCATCGGTATGTGGAGGAACTGCAATTGGCTACCATCCAGTGCGTTGCAGGTTCCTGGGGCGCGACAGGGTCCGGCGATGACCTAGCGGATGGTGCTGCATTGTTGAGGACGGGTTGTACGGAAAACGATACACCGGAACATTGCCGGCCGTTGTGTACTACCCTATGTCTCTTTTACTCGCGGATGCGTTTCGCTGACTCGCCGCCACTGGCACGAAACGACCAGCATTTTGCGATCTACTTCGACGTGCTGGACCCGATCGCTGATGATGACTTCAGAAGCCGCTCCGAAGTGTCGACCCGCATCCACTGATCCACCATTGTTCACATCAGCTGTCGCGTGCCGCTGTATCGCCGCATCCTTACTGGCGGCGGCTGGGGCCAACACGCAACACGTCGTCCCTCAACGCAACAGTCAACACCGGTTAGGACTGCCGCCTGATATGCTGGACACGTTCACGAACCCACGCTCCTACATAGCTCCCGTGGACCACGAACGTGTTGTAGGATCACAAGTCTGCTGCAACCAGAGGCAGGTACAACTGACGCAGTAGAATTGTCTTTTACGATGGACTCTGGACCACATCCAGATCCACCCTCAACACCTCGGGCATGCACGAACCATTTCCCGGGGTCACACGCACCGCCGACCAAGAGTGGAGACAGACTCATGCTGCACTGCTTCATTGCATTCTCTCCGACTTTCTGTGTAGCACGCAATTCTAGTGGTGGACTCCGCAACCGGAACCGTTCACTACGATCCTCAACACAAAACCCGACACGGGCAACACAGGCGTTCATCGACAATCATGCTGCGTCGCGGGCTCGTATGCAAGTCACCCGTACACGGAAATCAGCAGCCCGCGCCTCCCGACCGTGTTAACAACCACGTGGCGGCTGAGCAGAGTACATTCCTGGTGGTGTCCGCGCTATCAGCTGTCACGTGCCGCTGCATCGCCGCATCCTTACTGTCGGCTTCTGGGACCAACATGCAACACGTCGTCCCTCAAGGCAAAAACAGTCAACACCAGTTAGGACTGCCACCTGATATGCTGGACACGTTCACGAACCCACGCTCCTACATAGCTCCCGTGGACCACGAGCTTGTTGTAGGATCACAAGTCTGCTGCAACCAGAGGCAGTTCCAACTGACGCGATAGAATTGTCGTGTACGATGGACTCTGGACCACATCCAGATCCACCCGCAACACCTTGCGCATGCACGAACCATTTCCCGGTGTCACACACACCGCACATCAAGAGTGGAGACACACGCATGCTGCACTGCTGTATTGCAATCTCGCCAACCTTCTGCGTAGCACCCAATTCTAGTGGCGGACTCCGCAACCGGAACCGTTCACTGCGATCCTCAACACAAAACCCGACACGGGAGACACAGGCGTTCATCGACGAATCATGCTGCGTCGCGGGCTCGGATGCAAGTCACCCGTACACGGAAAGCAGCAGGACGCGCCTCCCGCCGTGCTAACAACCACGTGGAGGCTGAGCTGAGTACATTCCTGGTGGTGTCCGCGCTGACGAGCAATTCATCGGTATGCGGAGGAACTGCTATTGGCCACGTCCCCTTGCACTGTGGCCCCCTGGGGTGCGACAGAGACCTGAGCTAACGTACCGCGTCAAGCTGCATGGATGAGGCAGCGTTGTACCGAAACCGATACGGCGGAACACTGCTGGCCGTTGCGTAGTACCCTATGTCTCTTTTACTCGCGGATGCGTTTCGCTGACTCGCCTCGACTGGCATGAAACGACCTGTATTTTGCGATCTACTTCGACGTGCTGGACCCGATCGCTGATGATGACATCAGCAGCCGCTCCGAAGTGTCGACCCGCATCCACTGATCCACCATTATTCAAAGCAGCTGTCGCGTGCCGCTGCATCGCCGCATCCTGACTGCCGCCGGCTGGGACCAACACACAACACGTCGTCCCTCAACGCAACAGTCAACACCAGTTAGGACTGCCACCTGATATGCTGGACACGTTCACGAACCCACGCTCCTACATAGCTCCCGTGGACCACGAGCTTGTTGTAGGATCACAAGTCTGCTGCAACCAGAGGCAGTTCCAACTGACGCGATAGAATTGTCGTGTACGGTGGACTCTGGACCACATCCAGAGCCACCCTCAACACCTTGCACATGCACGAACCATTTCCCGGGTCGCACACACCGCCGACCAAGAGTGGAGACAGACGCATGCTGCACTGCTTTATTGCATTCTCGCCAACCTTCTTCGTAGCACCCGCCTCCAGTGGCGGACTCCGCAACCGGAACCGTTCACTGCGATCTTCAACACAAAACCCGACACGGGCGACACAGGCGTTCGTCGACAATCATGCTGCGTCGCCAGCTCGGATGCAAGTTACATTCCTGCTGGTGTCCGCGCTAACGACCACCCCATCGGTATGTGGAGGAACTGCAATTGGCTACCATCCAGTGCGTTGCAGGTTCCTGGGGCGCGACAGGGTCCGGCGATGACCTAGCGGATGGTGCTGCATTGTTGAGGACGGGTTGTACGGAAAACGATACACCGGAACATTGCCGGCCGTTGTGTACTACCCTATGTGTCTTTTACTCGCGGATGCGTTTCGCTGACTCGCCGCCACTGGCACGAAACGACCAGCTTTTTGCGATCTACTTCGACGTGCTGGACCCGATCGCTGATGATGACATCAGAAGCCGCTCCGAAGTGTCGACCCGCATCCACTGATCCACCATTGTTCACATCAGCTGTCGCGTGCCGCTGTATCGCCGCATCCTTACCGTCGGCGGCTGGGACCAACATGCAACACGCCGTTCCTCAGCGCAACAGTCAACACCAGATAGAACTGCCACCTGATATGCCGGACACGCTCAAGAACCCACGCTCCTACATAGCTCCCGCGGACCACGAGCTTGTTGTAGGATCACAAGTCTGCTGCAACCAGAGGCAGTTCCAACTGACGCGATAGACTTGTCGTGTACAATGGACTCTGGACCACATCCAGATCCACCCGCAACACCTTGCGCATGCACGAACCATTTCCCGGTGTCACACACACCGCACATCAAGAGTGGAGACACACGCATGCTGCACTGCTTTATTGCATTCTCGCCAACCTTCTGCGTAGCACCCAGTTCTAGTGGC
>NW_017383500.1:17511-29177 GCF_000006565.2 Toxoplasma gondii ME49
CTCACCTGCTATCTCATGCAGTGACAATCCCCTCAAGTGGCCCACGACGCCCCCCCAGAGACGCGCCGTCTCGCGGACGAGAGCCGATTAACAGTCGCTCTTTTCAGTTGGTAGAAATGCAACGCAAAGTAGCGTGCATGCTACATCCGAGGGCCACACCCACGACAACTGCCCACGTCCACAGACAACCCCACCATTTCAACCGGATTTGCAACTACTACTGATCCACGACTTCACCTTCATCGCTTCCTCTGGGGCACACATGCGACGCCCTCATGCTCTTCAGTCCTGCCCAACTACGCCTCTCCCCACCATGTCCGGTCCTTCTGTGTATGCCTACATCCTTTCGTCGGACGCGACGAATGGACTCTTTTTGATTGTTGTGCCAGAGAACGTGAACGACTCAAGGTACTCGCTGCGGTGAAAGAACAGTGTCGTTTGTCTGCACTGCATCGAGTACCTCACGCGGCGCATCCGTACGCAACGCACCTGATATTCTCTCACGGCATCTCAACAAAAACCAAGAATTCTCGCCCACAGCTGCTGCCTTGGCGATAGACGCAGGATGATTGTTAGGGGACAGACCCCCGAGGCCGACCCGTCGATTAAACAGTGTCGATGGCATAAGGAGGACGGAACGCCAGACGTCCCAGAAGTACACACCCCGGCGCCCATCGGCACACCTCATGTCGACATTGTCGAAGCGACCACCGGACCTCTCGCGGCACACACCCCTTAACACCAGAGTGGAGACAGACACACGCTGCACTGCTTTATTGCATTCTCGCCAACCTTCTGGGTAGCACCCAATTCTAGTGGTGGACTCCGCAACCGGAACCGTTCACTGCGATCTTCAACAAAAAACCCGACACGGGCGACACAGGCGTTCGTCGACAATCATGCTGCGTCGCGGGCTCGGATGCAAGTCACCCGTACACGGAAATAAGCAGGACGCGCCTCCCGACCGTGTCAACAACCTGGTGGAGGCTGAGCCGGATACATTCCTGGTGGTGTCCGCGGTATCAGCGGTCGGGTGCCGCTGTATCGCCGCATCCTTACTGTCGGCGGCTGGGACCAACATGCACACGTCGTTCCTCAACGCAACAGTCAACACCAGTTAGGACTGCCACCTGATATGCTGGACACGTTCACGAACCCACGCTCCTACATAGCTCCCGTGGACCACGAGCTTGTTGTAGGATCACAAGTCTGCTGCAACCAGAGGCAGTTCCAACTGACGCGATAGAATTGTCGTGTACGATGGACTCTGGACCACATCCAGATCCACCCGCAACACCTTGCGCGTGCAATAGCCATTTCCCGGTGTCACACACACCGCCGACCAAGAGTGGAGACAGACGCATGCTGCACTGCTTTATTGCATTCTCGCCAACCTTCTGCGTAGCACCCAATTCTAGTGGCGACTCCGCACCCGGAACCGTTCACAGCGATCTGGAACAAAAAACCCGACACGGGCAACACAGGCGTGGTCCGATAATCATGCTGCATCGTTGGCTCGGATGCAAGTCACCCGTACACGGAAAGCAGCAGGACGCGCCTCCCGCCGTGCTAACAACCACGTGGAGGCTGAGCTGAGTACATTCCTGGTGGTGTCCGCGCTGACGAGCACTTCATCGGTATGCGGAGGAACTGCTATTGGCCACGTCCCCTTGCACTGTGGCCCCCTGGGGTGCGACAGAGACCTGAGCTAACGTACCGCGTCAAGCTGCATGGATGAGGCAGCGTTGTACCGAAACCGATACAGCGGAACACTGCTGGCCGTTGCGTAGTACCCTATGTCTCTTTTACTCGCGGATGCGTTTCGCTGACTCGCCTCGACTGGCACGAAACGACCTGTATTTTGCGATCTACTTCGACGTGCTGGACCCGATCGCTGATGATGACGTCAGCAGCCGCTCCGAAGTGTCGACCCGCATCCACTGATCCACCATTGTTCACATCAGCTGTCGCGTGCCGCTGTATCGCCGCATCCTTACCGTCGGCGGCTGGGACCAACACGCAACACGTCGTCCCTCAACGCAACAGTCAACACCGGTTAAGACTGCCGCCTGATATGCTGGACACGTTCACGAACCCACGCCCCTACATAGCTCCCGTGGACCACGAGCTTGTTGTAGGATCACACGTCGGCTGCAACCAGAGGCAGTTCCAACTGATCCGATAGACCTGTCGTGTGCGATGGACTCTGGACCACGTCCACAGCCACCCTCAACACCTTGCGCATGCACGAACCATTTCCCGGGGTCACACACACCGCATATCAAGAGTGGAGACAGACGCATGCTGCACTGCTTTATTGCATTCTCGCCAACCTTCTGCGTAGCACCCAATTCTAGTGGCGGACTCCGCAACAGGAACCGTTCACTGCGATCTTCAACACAAAACCCGACACGGGCAACACAGGCGTTCATCGACAATCATGCTGCGTCGCGGGCTCGGATGCAAGCCACCCGTACACGGAAATCAGGCGCGCGCGCCTCCCGACCGTGTTAACAACCACGTGGCGGCTGAGCAGAGTACATTCCTGGTGGTGTCCGCGCTATCAGCTGTCACGTGCCGCCGGATCGCCGCATCCTTACTGTCGGCTTCTGGGATCAACATGCAACACGTCGTCCCTCAAGGCAACAGTCAACACCAGTTAGGACTGCCACCTGATGTGCTGGACAGGCTCAAGAACCCACGCTCCTACATGGCTCCCGTGGACCACGAGCTTGTTGTAGGATCACAAGTCTGCTGCACCCAGAGGCAGTTCCAACTGACGCGATAGAATTGTCGTGTACGATGGACTCTGGACCACATCCAGAGCCACCCGCAACACCTTGCACATGCACGAACCATCTCCCGGGTCGCACACACCGCCGACCAAGAGTGGAGACAGACGCATGCTGCACTGCTTTATTGCATTCTCGCCAACCTTCTGCGTAGCACCCAATTCTAGTGGCGGACTCCGCAACCGGAACCGTACACTGCGATCCTCAACACAAAACCCGACACGGGCAACACAGGCGTTCATCGACAATCATGCTGCGTCGCGGGCTCGGATGCAAGTCACCCGTACACGGAAATCAGCAGCGCGCGCCTCCCGCCGTGCTAGCACCCACGTGGCGGCTGATCTGAGTACCTTCCTGGTGGTGTCCAATCTAACGACCACCCCATCGGTATGTGGAGGAACAACAGTCAAGCACTATCCAGTGCGTTATGGGTTCCTGGGGCGCGACAGGGTCCGGCGATGACCTAGCGGATGGTGATGCATTCCTGAGGACGGGTTGTACGGAAAACGACACACCGGAACATTGCCGGCCGTTGTGTACTACCCTATGTGTCTTTTACTCGCGGATGCGTTTCGCTGACTCGCCGCCACTGGCACGAAACGACCAGCATTTTGCGATCTACTTCGACGTGCTGGACCCGATCGCTGACGACGACGTCAGAAGCCGCTCCGAACTGTCGACCCGCATCCACTGATCCACCATTGTTCACATCAGCTGTAGCGTGATCGCCGCATCCTTACTGGCGGCGGCTGGGACCGACACACCACAACGATGTCCCTCAAGGCAACAGTCAACACCAGTTAGGACTGCCACCTGATATGCTGGACGCGTTCACGAACCCACTCTCCTACATAGCTTCCCGTGGACCACGAGCTTGTTGTAGGATCACAAGACTGCTGCAACCAGAGGCAGTTCCAACTGACGCGATAGAATTGTCGTGTACGATGGACTCTGGACCACGTCCAGATCCACCCGCAACACCTTGCGCATGCACGAACCATTCCCGGGGTCACACACACCGCCGACCAAGAGTGGAGACATACTCATGCTGCACTGCTTCATTGCATTCTCTCCGACTTTCTGTGTAGCACCCGCCTCCAGTGGCGGACTCCGCAACCGGAACCGTTCACTGCGATCCTCAACACAAAACCCGACACGGGCAACACAGGCATTCATCGACAATCATGCTGCGTCGCCAGCTCGGATGCAAGTTACATTCCTGCTGGTGTCCGCGCTAACGACCACCCCATCGGTATGTGGAGGAACTGCAATTGGCTACCATCCAGTGCGTTGCAGGTTCCTGGGGAGCGACAGGGTCCGGCGATGACCTAGCGGATGGTGCTGCATTGTTGAGGACGGGTTGTACGGAAAACGATACACCGGAACATTGCCGGCCGTTGCGTACTACCCTATGTCTCTTTTACCCGCGGATGCGTTTCGCTGACTCGCCGCCACTGGCACGAAAGACCAGCATTTTGCGATCTACTTCGACGTGCTGGACCCGATCGCTGACGACGACGTCAGAAGCCGCTCCGAAGTGTCGACCCGCATCCACTGATCCACCATTGTTCACATCAGCTGTCGCGTGCCGCTGTATCGCCGCATCCTTACTGGCGGCGGCTGGGACCGACACACCACACGACGTCCCTCAAGGCAACAGTCAGCACCAGTTAGGACTGCCACCTGATATGCTGGACACGTTCACGAACCCACGCTCCTACATAGCTCCCGTGGACCACGAGCTTGTTGTAGGATCACAAGTCTGCTGCGCCCAGAGGCAGTTACAGCTGATGCGATGAACTTGTCGTGTACGATGGACTCTGTACCACGTCCACAGCCACCCTCAACACCTTGCACATGCGCGAACCATTTCCCGGGGTCACACACACCGCATATCAAGAGTGGAGACAGACGCATGCTGCGCTGCTTCATTGGATTCTCGCCAACCTTCTGCGTAGCACGCAATTCTAGTGGCGGACTCCGCAACCGGAACCGTTCACTGCGATCTTCAACAAAAAACCCGACACGGGCAACACAGGCGTTCATCGACAATCATGCTGCGTCGCCAGCTCGGATGCAAGTTACATTCCTGCTGGTGTCCGCGCTAACGACCACCCCATCGGTATGTGGAGGAACTGCAATTGGCTACCATCCAGTGCGTTGCAGGTTCCTGGGGCGCGACAGGGTCCGGCGATGACCTAGCGGATGGTGCTGCATTGTTGAGGACGGGTTGTACGGAAAACGATACACCGGAACATTGCCGGCCGTTGTGTACTACCCTATGTCTCTTTTACCCGCGGATGCGTTTCGCTGACTCGCCTCGGCTGGCACGGAAAGACCAGCATTTTGCGATCTACTTCGACGTGCTGGACCCGATCGCTGACGACGACGTCAGAAGCCGCTCCGAAGTGTCGACCCGCATCCACTGATCCACCATTGTTCACATCAGCTGTCGCGTGCCGCTGTATCGCCGCATCCTTACTGTCGGCGGCTGGGATCAACACGCAACACGACGTCCCTCAAGGCAACAGTCAACACCAGTTAGGACTGCCACCTGATATGCTGGACACGTTCACGAACCCACGCTCCTACATAGCTCCCGTGGACCACGAGCTTGTTGTAGGATCACACGTCGGCTGCACCCAGAGGCAGGTACAACTGATCCGATAGACCTGTCGTGTACGATGGACTCTGGACCACGTCCACAGCCACCCTCAACACCTTGCACATGCGCGAACCATTTCCCGGGGTCACACACACCGCATATCAAGAGTGGAGACAGACGCATGCTGCGCTGCTTCATTGGATTCTCGCCAACCTTCTGCGTAGCACCAATTCTAGTGGCGGACTCCGCAACCGGAACCGTTCACTGCGATCTTCAACACAAAACCGACACGGGCGACACAGGCGTTCATCGACAATCATGCTGCGGCGCCAGCTCGGATGCAAGATACATTCCTGCTGGTGTCGGCGCTAACGACCACCTCATCGGTCTGTGGCGGAAGTGCTGTTAGGCACGATCCAGTGCGTTGCGGGTCCTGGGGCGCGACAGGGTCCGGCATGACCTAGCGGATGGTGCTGCATTGTTGAGGACGGGTTGTACGGAAAACGATACACCGGAACATTGCCGGCCGTTGCGTACTACCCTATGTCTCTTTTACTCGCGGATGCGTTTCGCTGACTCGCCGCCACTGGCACAGAAAGACAGGCATTTTGCGATCTACTTCGACGTGCTGGACCCGATCGCTGACGACGACGTCAGAAGCCGCTCCGAACTGTCGACCCGCATCCACTGATCCACCATCGATCACATCAGCTGTCGCGTGCCGCTGTATCGCCGCATCCTTACTGTCGGCGGCTGGGATCAACACGCAACACGACGTCCCTCAAGGCAACAGTCAACACCAGTTAGGACTGCCACCTGATATGCTGGACACGTTCACGAACCCACGCTCCTACATAGCTCCCGTGGACCACGAGCTTGTTGCAGGATCACAAGTCTGCTGCGCCCAGAGGCAGTTCCAACTGACGCGATAGAATTGTCGTGTACGATGGACTCTGTACCACGTCCACAGCCACCCTCAACACCTTGCACATGCGCGAACCATTTCCCGGGGTCACACACACCGCATATCAAGAGTGGAGACAGACGCATGCTGCGCTGCTTCATTGGATTCTCGCCAACCTTCTGCGTAGCACCCAATTCTAGTGGCGGACTCCGCAACCGGAACCGTTCACTGCGATCTTCAACAAAAAACCCGACACGGGCGACACAGGCGTTCATCGACAATCATGCTGCGTCGCGGGCTCGGATGCAAGTCACCCCTACACGGAAATCAGCAGCGCACGACTCCCCACCGTGTTAGCAACCACGTGGCGGCTGAGCTGAGTACATTCCTCGTGGTGTCCGCGCTATCAGCTGTCACGTGCCGCTGTATCGCCGCATCCTTACTGCCGGCGGCTGGGATCAACACGCAACACGACGTCCCTCAAGGCAACAGTCAACACCAGTTAGGACTGCCACCTGATATGCTGGACACGTTCACGAACGCACTCTCCTACATGGCTCCCGTGGACCACGAGCTTGTTGTAGGATCACAAGTCTGCGGCCACCAGCGGCAGTTACAACTGACGCGGTAGAATTGTCGTGTACGATGGACTCTGGACCACATCCACATCCACCCGCAACACCTTGCGCATGCACGAACCATTTCCCGGGGTCACACACACCGCCGACCAAGAGTGGAGACAGACGCATGCTGCACTGCTTTATTGCATTCTCGCCAACCTTCTGCGTAGCACCCAATTCTAGTGGCGGACTCCGCAACCGGAACCGTTCACTGCGATCTTCAACACAAAACCCGACACGGGCGACACAGGCGTTCATCGACAATCATGCTGCGTCGCCAGCTCGGATGCAAGATACATTCCTGCTGGTGTCCGCGCTAACGACCACCTCATCGGTCTGTGGCGGAAGTGCTGTCAAGCACGATCCAGTGCGTTACGGGTCCTGGGGCGCGACAGGGTCCGGCATGACCTAGCGGATGGTGCTGCATTGTTGAGGACGGGTTGTACGGAAAACGATACACCGGAACATTGCCGGCCGTTGCGTACTACCCTATGTCTCTTTTACTCGCGGATGCGTTTCGCTGACTCGCCGCCACTGGCACGAAAGACAGCATTTTGCGATCTACTTCGACGTGCTGGACCCGATCGCTGACGACGACGTCAGAAGCCGCTCCGAACTGTCGACCCGCATCCACTGATCCACCATCGATCACATCAGCTGTCGCGTGCCGCTGTATCGCCGCATCCTTACTGGCGGCGGCTGGGACCAACACGCAACACGTCGTCCCTCAGGCAACAGTCAACACCAGTTAGGACTGCCACCTGATATGCTGGACACGCTCAAGAACCCACGCTCCTACATAGCTCCCGTGGACCACGAGCATGTTGTAGGATCACAAGTCGGCTGCAACCACAGGCAGGTACAACTGACCCGATAGAACTGTCGTGTACGATGGACTCTGGACCACGTCCACAGCCACCCTCAACACCTTGCACATGCACGAACAAATTACCGGGGTCACACACACCGCATATCAAGAGTGGAGACAATCGCATGCTGCACTGCTTTATTGCAATCTCGCCAACCTTCTGCGTAGCACCCAATTCTAGTGGCGGACTCCGCAACCGGAACCGTTCACTGCGATCTTCAACACAAAACCCGACACGGGAGACACAGGCGTTCATCGACAATCATGCTGCGTCGCGGGCTCGGATGCAAGTCACCCGTACACGGAAAGCAGCAGGACGCGCTCCCCGCCGTGCTAACAACCACGTGGAGGCTGAGCTGAGTACATTCCTGGTGGTGTCCGCGCTGACGAGCACTTCATCGGTATGCGGAGGAGCTGCTGTTGGCCACGTCCCCTTGCACTGTGGCCCCCTGGGGTGCGACAGAGACCTGAGCTAACGTACCGCGTCAAGCTGCATGGATGGGGCAGCGTTGTACCGAATAACGATACACCGGAACACTGCCGGCCGTTGCGTAGTACCCTATGTCTCTTTTACTCGCGGATGCGTTTCGCTGACTCGCCTCGACTGGCACGAAACGACCTGTATTTTGCGATCTACTTCGACGTGCTGGACCCGATCGCTGATGATGACGGCAGCCGCCGCTCCGAAGTGTCGACCCGCATCCACTGATCCACCATTATTCAAAGCAGCTGCCGCGTGCCGCTGTATCGCCGCATCCTTACTGCTGCCTTCTGGGACCGACACACAACACGTCGTCCCTCAAGGCAACAGTCAACACCAGTTAGGACTGCCACCTGATGTGCTGGACACGTTCGCGAACCCACGCTCCTACATAGCTCCCGTGGACCACGAGCTTGTTGTAGGATCACAAGTCTGCGGCCACCAGAAGCAGTTACAACTGACGCGGTAGAATTGTCTTTTACGATGGACTCTGGACCACATCCAGATCCACCCGCAACACCTTGCGCATGCACGAACCATTTCCCGGTGTCACACACACCGCACATCAAGAGTGGAGACACACGCATGCTGCACTGCTTTATTGCATTCTCGCCAACCTTCTGCGTAGCACCCAATTCTAGTGGCGGACTCCGCAACCGGAACCGTTCACTGCGATCTTCAACAAAAAACCCGACACGGGCAACACAGGCGTTCATCGACAATCATGCTGCGTCGCGGGCTCGGGTGCAAGTCACCGGTACACGGAAATCAGCAGCCCGCGCCTCCCGCCGTGCTAGCACCCACGTGGCGGCTGATCTGAGTACCTTCCTGGTGGTGTCCAATCTAACGACCACCTCATCGGTATGTGGAGGAACAACAGTCAAGCACGATCCAGTGCGTTATGGGTTCCTGGGGCGCGACAGGGTCCGGCGATGACCTAGCGGATGGTGGTGCATTCCTGAGGACGGGTTGTACGGAAAACGATACACCGGAACATTGCCGGCCGTTGTGTACTACCCTATGTGTCTTTTACCCGCGGATGCGTTTCGCTGACTCGCCGCCACTGGCACGAAACGACCAGCATTTTGCGATCTACTTCGACGTGCTGGACCCGATCGCTGATGATGACGTCAGAAGCCGCTCCGAAGTGTCGACCCGCATCCACTGATCCACCATTGTTCACATCAGCTGTCGCGTGCCGCTGTATCGCCGCATCCTTACTGGCGGCGGCTGGGACCAACACGCAACACGTCGTCCCTCAAGGCAACAGTCAACACCAGTTAGGACTGCCACCTGATATGCTGGACACGCTCAAGCACCCACGCTCCTACATAGCTCCCGTGGACCACGAACGTGTTGTAGGATCACAAGTCTGCGGCCACCAGAAGCAGTTACAACTGATGCGATAGAATTGTCGTGTACGATGGACTCTGGACCACATCCAGATCCACCCGCAACACATCGCATGCACTAGCCATTTCCCGGGGTCACACACACCGCCGACCAAGAGTGGAGACAGACGCATGCTGCACTGCTTCATTGCATTCTCGCCAACCTTCTTCGTAGCACCCGCCTCCAGTGGCGGACTCCGCAACCGGAACCGTTCACTGCGATCTTCAACACAAAACCCGACACGGGCAACACAGGCGTTCATCGACAATCATGCTGCGTCGCGGGCTCGGATGCAAGTCACCCGTACACGGAAATCAGCAGGACGCGCCTCCCGACCGTGTTAATAACCACGTGGCGGCTGAGCAGAGTAAATTCCTCGTGGTGTCCGCGCTGTCAGCTGTCGCGTGCCGCTGCATCGCCGCATCCTTACTGTCGGCTTCTGGGACCAACATGCAACACGTCGTCCCTCAGGGCAACAGTCAACACCAGTTAGGACTGCCACCTGATATGCTGGACACGCTCAAGCACCCACGCTCCTACATAGCTCCCGTGGACCACGCGCATGTTGTAGGATCACACGTCGGCTGCACCCAGAGGCAGGTACAACTGATCCGATAGACCTGTCGTGTGCGATGGACTCTGGACCACGTCCACAGCCACCCTCAACACCTTGCACATGCGCGAACCATTTCCCGGGGTCACACACACCGCATATCAAGAGTGGAGACAGACGCATGCTGCGCTGCTTCATTGGATTCTCGCCAACCTTCTGCGTAGCACCCAATTCTAGTGGCGGACTCCGCAACCGGAACCGTACACTGCGATCTTCAACAAAAAACCCGACACGGCCAACACAGGCGTTCATCGACAATCATGCTGCGTCGCGGGCTCGGATGCAAGTTACATTCCTGCTGGTGTCCGCGCTAACGACCACCCCATCGGTATGTGGAGGAACTGCAATTGGCTACCATCCAGTGCGTTGCAGGTTCCTGGGGCGCGACAGGGTCCGGCGATGACCTAGCGGATGGTGCTGCATTGTTGAGGACGGGTTGTACGGAAAACGATACACCGGAACATTGCCGGCCGTTGTGTACTACCCTATGTCTCTTTTACCCGCGGATGCGTTTCGCTGACTCGCCTCGGCTGGCACGGAAAGACCAGCATTTTGCGATCTACTTCGACGTGCTGGACCCGATCGCTGACGACGACGTCAGAAGCCGCTCCGAAGTGTCGACCCGCATCCACTGATCCACCATTGTTCACATCAGCTGTCGCGTGCCGCTGTATCGCCGCATCCTTACTGGCGGCGGCTGGGGCCAACACGCAACACGTCGTCCCTCAACGCAACAGTCAACACCGGTTAGGACTGCCGCCTGATATGCTGGACACGTTCACGAACCCACGCTCCTACATAGCTCCCGTGGACCACGAACGATGTAGGATCACAGTCGCGCCCCAGAAGCAGTTACAACTGATGCGTAGAATTGTCTTTTACGATGGACTCTGGACCACATCCAGATCCACCCGCAACACCTTGCGCATGCACTGGCCATTTCCCGGGGTCACACACACCGCCGACCAAGAGTGGAGACAGACGCATGCTGCACTGCTTCATTGCATTCTCGCCAACCTTCTTCGTAGCACCCGCCTCCAGTGGCGGACTCCGCAACCGGAACCGTTCACTGCGATCTTCAACACAAAACCCGACACGGGCAACACAGGCGTTCATCGACAATCATGCTGCGTCGCGGGCTCGGATGCAAGTCACCCGTACACGGAAATCAGCAGGACGCGCCTCCCGACCGTGTTAATAACCACGTGGCGGCTGAGCAGAGTAAATTCCTCGTGGTGTCCGCGCTGTCAGCTGTCGCGTGCCGCTGCATCGCCGCATCCTTACTGTCGGCTTCTGGGACCAACATGCAACACGTCGTCCCTCAGGGCAACAGTCAACACCAGTTAGGACTGCCACCTGATATGCTGGACGCGTTCACGAAGCCACTCTCC
>NW_017383501.1:0-3239 GCF_000006565.2 Toxoplasma gondii ME49
GTGATACCTGGAGTTCTGCGAGCTGCCCACGGCGGAAGAGAAATCTATCGCTAGGCTGTCTCAGTTGTGCGACGCAATGCGTTAACAAAAGCAATGGTGCCGTGCGGAACAGTAGTCCAGGCAACAGTTTGCATAGTCGGGTCGAAAGTGTGGTGACCCCGATCTTCACGACCTTGTCCCAGCAAGTGACCGACTTCACTCTGAATCAGTACCTCTGTGTCCAGCGCAATCCGTGTTTCCGGCGAAGGCCAGTCTACAACTATAACAGACTTTTGGCAGCCATCTCGTCGTGTTCAACCAACTGAGCGAACATGTAGCTTCCCTCTAGCAGCGGACGCCGCCGAAATCGAGAAGCGAGTTACATGGAACCCAAAGACGAGAGGAGTGCTTGATGTCGCTGGGTCAGTGAACCGAGTCATTGGTTGCTTTCTCGTCTGCGAACAGAAATTGTGGATCGCCGTCGCTCTTTCCCTCCGGGAATGTTGTTGTTCGGAAGGGCTTTTCACATCGCAGGGCTTGAGGCCTGCGTTCGTGACGCAACTCTCGGGCGATCCCCGGCCTGCAGCCCCGAGGACCTGGTGCTTGAAAAAAGCGTTTGGTCTCTGATTCGTCCAATTTACAAAAGGCTTGGTCCAGTGTCGATAAGCAGTGCCGTTGCCTCGCAACGAGCGGATCGCAGTTGACAACGACATGAAAGAACACACACCCCCACAGCGGCCGCCAGTGGCACTGACAAACGAGTTCTTGGTTTTCTCAGTCACCCGAAAGCCGGCAACATGAACGCCATACAGCCGGAGAAGCCACAGAAGACGGTTTGGTGCCTGCGTTAGGCGTGTGACAAGAAAAGAGACCGGCGGTCGCACTTTCTGGCAGTCCGAGGCATGATTCGGCTCTGCCTTATCTCACCCTCTCGAAAATTACGAGCTACCGTCGATGACGCTCCGTCGCCTGTCTCCAGGCCGTGAGACCGAGAATGCGCGGCGCAAAAGGGCTGTCGTTAAGGAAAAGGGCGCAAAACACGTCACCACTGCTGACTCTCAGCAAAACCGACAAAGCCATCCTCGACGACGCCGACGAGTCATTCATGTTATTGTGCGTTCTGCTGACGCCTGATCCCTCAAAGATGGGGTTGAATCTACAATTCCTGAGTGACGGAAACAAGTGGATTTCACCCCAGTGAACACCAGTCGCTGCACGTTTCATCGTTGTCGATCCGGGGCACCAAAGCCACTCGCGAACGCGACCTCGGTTTCTCGGGTGCTCCTCGAGTGCAAAAATGACCGTGTGATACCTGGAGTTCTGCGAGCTGCCCACGGCGGAAGAGAAATCTATCGCTAGGCTGTCTCAGTTGTGTGACGCAATGCGTTAACAAAAGCAATGGTGCCGTGCGGAACAGTAGTCCAGGCAACAGTTTGCATAGTCGGGTCGAAAGTGTGGTGACCCCGATCTTCACGACCTTGTCCCAGCAAGTGACCGACTTCACTCTGAATCAGTACCTCTGTGTCCAGCGCAATCCGTGTTTCCGGCGAAGGCCAGTCTACAACTATAACAGACTTTTGGCAGCCATCTCGTCGTGTTCAACCAACTGAGCGAACATGTAGCTTCCCTCTAGCAGCGGACGCCGCCGAAATCGAGAAGCGAGTTACATGGAACCCAAAGACGAGAGGAGTGCTTGATGTCGCTGGGTCAGTGAACCGAGTCATTGGTTGCTTTCTCGTCTGCGAACAGAAATTGTGGATCGCCGTCGCTCTTTCCCTCCGGGAATGTTGTTGTTCGGAAGGGCTTTTCACATCGCAGGGCTTGAGGCCTGCGTTCGTGACGCAACTCTCGGGCGATCCCCGGCCTGCAGCCCCGAGGACCTGGTGCTTGAAAAAAGCGTTTGGTCTCTGATTCGTCCAATTTACAAAAGGCTTGGTCCAGTGTCGATAAGCAGTGCCGTTGCCTCGCAACGAGCGGATCGCAGTTGACAACGACATGAAAGAACACACACCCCCACAGCGGCCGCCAGTGGCACTGACAAACGAGTTCTTGGTTTTCTCAGTCACCCGAAAGCCGGCAACATGAACGCCATACAGCCGGAGAAGCCACAGAAGACGGTTTGGTGCCTGCGTCCATAGGCGTGTGACAAGAAAAGAGACCGGCGGTCGTCACGTTTCTGGCAGTCCGAGGCATGATTCGGCTCTGCCTTATCTCACCCTCTCGAAAATTACGAGCTACCGTCGATGACGCTCCGTCGCCTGTCTCCAGGCCGTGAGACCGAGAATGCGCGGCGCAAAAGGGCTGTCGTTAAGGAAAAGGGCGCAAAACACGTCACCACTGCTGACTCTCAGCAAAACCGACAAAGCCATCCTCGACGACGCCGACGAGTCATTCATGTTATTGTGCGTTCTGCTGACGCCTGATCCCTCAAAGATGGGGTTGAATCTACAATTCCTGAGTGACGGAAACAAGTGGATTTCACCCCAGTGAACACCAGTCGCTGCACGTTTCATCGTTGTCGATCCGGGGCACCAAAGCCACTCGCGAACGCGACCTCGGTTTCTCGGGTGCTCCTCGAGTGCAAAAATGACCGTGTGATACCTGGAGTTCTGCGAGCTGCCCACGGCGGAAGAGAAATCTATCGCTAGGCTGTCTCAGTTGTGGACGCAATGCGTAACAAAAGCAATGGTGCCGTGCGGAACAGTAGTCCAGGCAACAGTTTGCATAGTCGGGTCGAAAGTGTGGTGACCCCGATCTTCACGACCTTGTCCCAGCAAGTGACCGACTTCACTCTGAATCAGTACCTCTGTGTCCAGCGCAATCCGTGTTTCCGGCGAAGGCCAGTCTACAACTATAACAGACTTTTGGCAGCCATCTCGTCGTGTTCAACCAACTGAGCGAACATGTAGCTTCCCTCTAGCAGCGGACGCCGCCGAAATCGAGAAGCGAGTTACATGGAACCCAAAGACGAGAGGAGTGCTTGATGTCGCTGGGTCAGTGAACCGAGTCATTGGTTGCTTTCTCGTCTGCGAACAGAAATTGTGGATCGCCGTCGCTCTTTCCCTCCGGGAATGTTGTTGTTCGGAAGGGCTTTTCACATCGCAGGGCTTGAGGCCTGCGTTCGTGACGCAACTCTCGGGCGATCCCCGGCCTGCAGCCCCGAGGACCTGGTGCTTGAAAAAAGCGTTTGGTCTCTGATTCGTCCAATTTACAAAAGGCTTGGTCCAGTGTCGATAAGCAGTGCCGTTGCCTCGCAACGA
>NW_017383502.1:0-18651 GCF_000006565.2 Toxoplasma gondii ME49
TCCCTCCATTCCTCCATGGCCACTCCGATTACTGCCAAGGTGTCACGAGGTCCGACCACTGCCTACCGCCTGTTCGATAAAGCAGAAAAGTGACACCATCGCTCCACGATGCCAGGCGATGCGAGCGAATCTTGCTGGAACGGCGACGTGTTCCCAGTGCATAGTGTCGCGAGTACTATGTACTTGGTGGTAGACACCAGTCCCCCACGATGCCGACCACAGGGTATACGCGTGACACAATCCGAATGCACGTAAGTCTCCGGGAACAACATTTTCCAAACAATTCGTCCTTAAATGGCGGGCAACGAGTATATAGAATCCGTACCTAGACATGAGAATCGTGCCACAGGCACAAACCGGAGAAACACCGTGGAAGACGTTCCCGTCTCAGGCCCATCAGTGGACTAGTGGCAAGGCCAGGCGATTCGGTAGACAGGCGTTGTATCAAGAAGACTATACTATATACCCAAACAGTCACCCATCTACTGACTAAATTTCGAGTCACGAACTATTGACGAATTAACATCCGGGCATTCAATGCTCGAATCACAGATAGTAATGCATGGCTTGAGGTCTCAGTCACCACCAACACACAGCCACGGGTTGACAGCAAACGATACTGAACTGGGGCTATCCACAAAAAGCATAACTACTGTGGAGCGGCGATTCTGCGTGGCGCGATGCAGCTATCACCACGAGTTACACATCTTCTGATTCAGGGACATACCGTTGCTGCGCCACCTCCTATAGCGACGGCCGGCAGGCGACGCATCGTTGAACAGTGAGAACGACGTCTCGAACAACAACGCCTAGTCTAAAACCTCAGAACCATTGAATGTAGACCTTGATGTAACGAGCCTGTGTCGCCAACGGTTCTGGCTTGGCATGGCAACACCAAACGTGCCTGCGTCTGTTCCGTGCACCGAGCAAATGGACATCACTGATGCTCGCCACGGACCCAGCACGGGTGCCTATCAGCATCGACTGTGAGGGGACGGAATGTCCAGCATTGTACCAGCATGTGGTTTTCGTGGTATTCCAACGCGACAACGTCACATCCTACTTTCTGCAGCTGAGAAAGCGCGCGCATCCTCCCACCGGTCATATCGTTTCATCGCCCACTCGTCCAGCGACACCACAGCGCGCCTCGCTACACTGCTCTCCTTACAACGACACGGGTGAGAGCCGATTCCTGCCGGACACCTCGCAGTCACCTCTGCCAGACGGTACCCTATAAATGCCCCGTGTCGCCATGATGCCGGGACCGTACTTTCCGTGTCTGGAACCGGCCAACAGACGTGATGCCACTCCAAACGGACCTTTCTCCCGTCAGAGGTATGTCGGCACGAATGCTCAAGCCAAAGCCCTGTCCACTATGCACCGAGGCTACTCGGTCCGAAATGTACCGCACACAAGGACACGACGTTTCGCTGCACAACATCACGCCTTTGTCAATTTCCACCGAAACGAAAGGCCATCTGCTAAGCGAGCGCCGATGCAAGCTGCATCCCTCATCAGGGGTTTGTCACGCATGTCCCAAATCTGCACAGCTCCCATGCTGCTCACCCAACAACCCAAATCACGCTCTCGCACCACATGAGCTTATACACACCATTCTCTGATTGTTGACGAGGCCGCGGCTCACCGGCTCCCACCTATTGGTTTTTCCTTGTCGCAGGCCTTCCGGGCGACTTGTGCCTTTCCATCCCGTTTCCAGCCAGCTGGGTGTCAGCGTGCGATGCCTGCCGGCCGGTGCCTACCGCCTGGGCACCGAAACATCACGTCAGCGAGGTCGGCTGTCAGTGTGCAGAGAAAGACCCTGGCACTGAGTTGCACCTGGAATAGTGATGAATGGGCCGCGGGCGGCTCAAGAAATAGCCGCAAGGCACCAAGTCTATCCACGGCAGGAGACGTGCGTAGCGCCCACTTGAATGCTCGTCGGTTTGCTGGAATACCTCTCGCCAATCGATTCGTTCCGTATGTGTGCAGAACAGTTTTCCTGGAATTCGTTCCTATATCCACGAAGCGTCCCACATATACACACGAGAAAAAGGCGGGGTAGCGTCTGAGTCTCAAATGCATCACTGGACTAGGGGCAAGGACAAGCGAGTCCAGTGGTGAACTCAATGGGCCTGTGTAAACCCAGCTGGGATCAATTTACTGTTATGGCGACTTCAAGCACAGGAGAGTCTCGAATCTCAGGCATAGTGGCAAGGTCCACACAGCGGAAGTGCCGTGCAGATGCTGCCTCCTCCTTCTTGTGCTATCGAGCGCGTCAAGTAAAGCTTCACTGCACTATCTTGCTTCTTAATATTCGGGGCAGCACTGTTTTGGTTAGGGGAGACATGTCCGCCGCACGTTGTCCCCGAAAGCTAAAGAGAAAAAAAGTGAAAAATGGAAGTTAACAGAGAATGCAATCCAAAAACGACGACGTTGCGTTGTCGCGTGTTCAAAGCAGATGTGGTCATCCGGGGAACGTGTCAACGTGTCGTCCAGTGCCGTTCGTTCACTGGTGCATGGAGGACTTATCATGGCAATAGGTATATGACGCGGAGGCAGCACCACAACAGGCATGCACGTGCGCAGCATTGAGCAGCGTGTTCTGGCATGATATTTGCAGTATCGTCGTTCCTCACAACGGTCCAACTTACGTCCGTAGCCTGCAGAAGCGACGAATGCTTATCGCTAGGGGAGACTGCCCACAGTTGCGATCAGCGGTCCAGCGGCTGACGTATTCCGGTGAGATCCATTGCTTGATATTAGAGCCTAGCCAACACCTAACACACTCTCCAACAAGCTCGTGCTCCATGAGTCACCCACCACGTAGTAACACCGCTATACAGAACTTTGCTGTCGTGTTGCTCTTCCACTAACAACCGACAACACTCATCATGCGTCAACGAATGTGGAGACAACGCTCGTACGTTCATGCGCTGTAACCCCAAAACAATGGAACACCGTCAAGACGCACACAAGACATCAGAAACTTATACCGTTGATCGTGACGCTGCGGCGCAGCGCTTCACATGTCGAGCCCGTTCCCTTAGTCGTCGATCCTAGCGAATTCAGAACAACAGACAAAAGACTGCAGAGCGTTCACTGTTGGGTGTCGACCACCCTACTTCGCTCCGCATCCTTGTTAGCCCCATCCCCCTCCCGAAAATCTGATTGGAGACAGGCAGTGGCACGTGACGCACCGGGAGCCGCTTAAGAGCGACTGCAGCTCGAACGCATGAGACCGAGAACCCGGTACAATCCGCATTCACAACGTTGCAGCTGCAGCCATGTTTGTTTTTGTACAGCGTATGAGTCACGCTAATGATGCCGCCGTGATGCAAAATAGTCCTACTATAACCCAATCTCTCGCATGGCACCGCCCTGGTCCCTTTACAGTGAACTGACTCATTCCGCCTGGTCCCGCCATTGTCGACATTTAGAGACCATTTTGACGGCTCGTGCCTCTCCATACCCTCATGGACACTCCGATTACTGCCAAGGTGCCACGAGGTCCGACCACTGCCTACCGCCTGTTCGATAAAGCAGAAAAGCAACACCATCGCTCCACGATGCCAGGCGATGCGAGCGAATCTTGCTGGAACGGCGACGTGTGCCCAGTGCATAGTGTCGCGAGTACTAGGTACTTGTGGTAGACACCAGTCCCCCACGATGCCGACCACAGGGTATACGCGTGACACAATCCGAATGCACGTAAGTCTCCGGGAACAACATTTTCCAAACAATTCGTCCTTAAATGGCGGGCAACGAGTATATAGAATCCGTACCTAGACATGAGAATCGTGCCACAGGCACAAACCGGAGAAACACCGTGGAAGACGTTCCCGTCTCAGGCCCATCAGTGGACTAGTGGCAAGGCCAGGCGATTCGGTAGACAGGCGTTGTATCAAGAAGACTATACTATATACCCAAACAGTCACCCATCTACTGACTAAATTTCGAGTCACGAACTATTGACGAATTAACATCCGGGCATTCAATGCTCGAATCACAGATAGTAATGCATGGCTTGAGGTCTCAGTCACCACCAACACACAGCCACGGGTTGACAGCAAACGATACTGAACTGGGGCTATCCACAAAAAGCATAACTACTGTGGAGCGGCGATTCTGCGTGGCGCGATGCAGCTATCACCACGAGTTACACATCTTCTGATTCAGGGACATACCGTTGCTGCGCCACCTCCTATAGCGACGGCCGGCAGGCGACGCATCGTTGAACAGTGAGAACGACGTCTCGAACAACAACGCCTAGTCTAAAACCTCAGGACCATTGAATGTAGACCTTGATGTAACGAGCCTGTGTCGCCAACGGTTCTGGCTTGGCATGGCAACACCAAACGTGCCTGCGTCTGTTCCGTGCACCGAGCAAATGGACATCACTGATGCTCGCCACGGACCCAGCACGGGTGCCTATCAGCATCGACTGTGAGGGGACGGAATGTCCAGCATTGTACCAGCATGTGGTTTTCGTGGTATTCCAACGCGACAACGTCACATCCTACTTTCTGCAGCTGAGAAAGCGCGCGCATCCTCCCACCGGTCATATCGTTTCATCGCCCACTCGTCCAGCGACACCACAGCGCGCCTCGCTACACTGCTCTCCTTACAACGACACGGGTGAGAGCCGATTCCTGCCGGACACCTCGCAGTCACCTCTGCCAGACGGTACCCTATAAATGCCCCGTGTCGCCATGATGCCGGGACCGTACTTTCCGTGTCTGGAACCGCCAACAGACGTGATGCCACTCCAAACGGACCTTTCTCCCGTCAGAGGTATGTCGGCACGAATGCTCAAGCCAAAGCCCTGTCCGCTAAGCATCGAAGCTACTCGGTCCGAAATATACCGCACACAAGGACACGACGTTTCGCTGCACAACATCACGCCTTTGTCAATTTCCACCGAAACGAAAGGCCATCTGCTAAGCGAGCGCCGATGCAAGCTGCATCCCTCATCAGGGGTTTGTCACGCATGTCCCAAATCTGCACAGCTCCCATGCTGCTCACCCAACAACCCAAATCACGCTCTCGCACCACATGAGCTTATACACACCATTCTCTGATTGTTGACGAGGCCGCGGCTCACCGGCTCCCACCTATTGGTTTTTCCTTGTCGCAGGCCTTCCGGGCGACTTGTGCCTTTCCATCCCGTTTCCAGCCAGCTGGGTGTCAGCGTGCGATGCCTGCCGGCCGGTGCCTACCGCCTGGGCACCAAAACAACACGTCAGCGAGCTCGGCGCTCGGTGAGTACAGATAGACGCCGGCCCTGAGTTGCACCTGGACTCGTGACGAATAGGCCGCGGGCGGCTCAAGAAATAGCCGCAAGGCTCCAAGTCTGTGCACCACACGGGACACGCGTTTGACGTTTCTCTAACCCTGCGTCTGGTTCGTTTACCGACCAAATGGAGATCGCTGATGCTCGCCATGGACCCAGCGCGGCTGCCTGTCAGCAACGACTGTGATGAGACGAAACGTCTAGCATTGTATCAGCACGTGGTTTTGATGAGAGTCCAACTCGACAATCAGGGCGCTAGCTGCATCCTCAACATACAGATATGCGGTATTGCTGTATCACAGACGATGTCCAATATCACATTGTATTATCCAAACAGATACCAGCCAAGAAGTCGCTCGCATCCTTTCGTCGCTCAGTTCGTTTCATCGCCCACTCGACCAGCGACACCACAGCGCGCCTCGCTACACTGCTCTCCTTACAACGACACGGGTGAGAGCCGATTCCTGCCGGACACCTCGCAGTCACTCCTGCCAGACGGTACCCTACCAGCAGCTTGTGTCAACATTGTGCTAGGATCGTACGTCTTGTTTCTGGAACCGTTCATAGATTAGCGCAGCACAAAACACACCTCTCTAGCAACAGGGTATTTTGGCTCGAATCCTCAAGCCAAAGCCCTGTCCGCTAAGCATCGAAGCTACTCGGTCCGAAATATACCGCACACAAGGACACGACGTTTCGCTGCACAACATCACGCCTTTGTCAATTTCCACCGAAACGAAAGGCCATCTGCTAAGCGAGCGCCGATGCAAGCTGCATCCCTCATCAGGGGTTTGTCACGCATGTCCCAAATCTGCACAGCTCCCATGCTGCTCACCCAACAACCCAAATCACGCTCTCGCACCACATGAGCTTATACACACCATTCTCTGATTGTTGACGAGGCCGCGGCTCACCGGCTCCCACCTATTGGTTTTTCCTTGTCGCAGGCCTTCCGGGCGACTTGTGCCTTTCCATCCCGTTTCCAGCCAGCTGGGTGTCAGCGTGCGATGCCTGCCGGCCGGTGCCTACCGCCTGGACGCGAAACAAAACATCCGCGAGCCCGTCGAGCAGAGGTAGCCCCATGACCTGTGTGGGGCCTCGACTGGAGAGGAATAAGGGGCATCGGGTCGGAGCAGAGGCCCCAGGAGCGCGAGAATCCATCACCGGACAGGTGTATGACACCGGTCAAATGCTTTTCAATCTGCACGGGTCGGGGGGCGTACAGTATGTGGCTCATATCTAAGGTAAGGGACAGGAATCTGGAAACACTTTGCTGGACTATCTTTGGCGTCGGCGTGGACTCATTGTTCAAAGGCCGCTAGATACGATGGAGTCCGGCCAGTCGCAGAACGGACGGGGCACATACACGGATAAAACCACGGTCGTTGTTGGCCGGCAGCAGCACGACCCATGGCGAAGTGACAACAGCAATGGCCTCAAACCACGCTGGGACAGGACGATACACAGGTCAGTTGCAGAGAGAGAACGAATGCAGTTGGCGTCGACACGTCGATGCATGCTGGCACACCATAACACTGTTGCGACGCTCCCTCAATGCAGTCTTTTCAGTAGCAAGGCTCAGCTCAGGTAGATCCGTTAAGTATGAAGTGCTTGCGCCGAGACAAAGCGAAGCAAAGACTCTGCTATACATCATATTCATGACGTTTGCAGACTATAGTGAGTTACCGCCGGAGGTAGCGTTACCGGGATGTACACCAACGTTGATTCTCGTGTTATCGTCTTGCGGCCACCCACACAAGCAGAGGTCAGCGCTTAGTGAGCATGGTCATACCACAATCTTCTATCCACGGTGCACGCGTGAGTAGGGCACAGCCAGCACCAAGTGCTTTTACTTAAGTGATGATTCTCCCATCCTCTATTGTCCTGTCCTCGCGTAAACATGAAAGGTGACACTGTCCTGCCGAAAACAGTCTCTAGCAACATGCCTTAACACGGTTATCAACGCCGTTCAAGGATGGACAGTGGACCCATGTTTACCGGCGTAGTCGTGACAACACGTGAAAGCAGCAGGGTGATATTGCGCCCTGTTTCAGTGCCCTCGTCTCCCCTGAACCACATAGATACAACCGATCCTTTCCACTTGCGCCTCACTGGACCGTAACCGACGTTGCCCAAATCTTGTCTCACTTCGCCGTGTGGTGATATCCTTACGACAAGGGACTGATCAAAAGCGTGAAGTCATTTCGAACACCAGTTGAGATCAGGGAGAAATAACGTCCAGCGGGGACATCCTCCAAAAGGTGTCACAAACAGAGCCTGTTTCGGTAGTCTGCAACCTGTAGTAGATCAGTTGGCTACTGCGGGCAAGGCAACAGCGCCTTCTTAACGCTCATCGACTTTCTTGATGACTGCCACCAGCGAGATACTTGTTCACTTTACGTGCAATCGCCATCCTTCATCTTCGCCGGAGGAGGTCCGGGAATTATAAGTGGCAGGTGACTCTTGCCGACAAGGTCATCTAAATTACCAACGGTTCCGTCAGCTGCTGCGAGGCTCTCCATCGCTCTCACGTTACCATTAAATAGATAAAATCCCACAAACAGACACTGCCATCGCCATTACCGTCGTGCCCCCCGTGGCAGCTACCCCTTACCACTACCACTGGTCCCGTCACTGTCACCAATCTCGCTGGACGCACCGACGCCCCGATATCCTCCATCACACCTCCGCTAGGCAGACTGCCACTAAATCGCTGCAGTCCTCGCCACTGCCTACGGTCTTTGCGTGAATGAAGACAGGGTCTGTCATGCCAGACTGAAATCAGGCGATCCGGATGCTTTGGCCCTCGAGTTGTGGTGCGTGGATGGACTTCAAAGACTTCAATGCAATATGCCGGAGTGCCTCGCGCCACGATTATCCCGGTAGACACGAGTCATCCTGTACACAATGTGCTGGGCAATAGTTTGGAGACATTCTACATAGACAGCCCTTCAGGATCACGGACACCCGTACTACGACAGCGACCTGAGACAAGTGCGGTCAGGCCCGTGGCAGTCCCGACGCCAAGCACAAACTGAACACACGGCCACTGCGCGTCGGCGTCAGAACATCCAAAACCGGTACAAGACCGCATGACGCCGCCCATCACATCGAACGACTCGGGAGCACTACAGCATACATAAACAGTATAGGCAGAAAAACCACACAGTCAACATCGTCAGTTTGACGTACGTCGCGACATCAAACTATATATTGTCTGCTGCGACTCACCGTCAATCTACTTCTTGACATATCGAGATTGAAATGTGTACCACTGAGTATAAAGAGTCCATCACAAAATCCACTGTAGTTAATATACGAATAGATGGAACTATGTATTCCGTGGAGCCGAACATGGGATAGCTGGCGCAGCTCCGTTAGGTACAGAATTCCGGACGACGAAGCACAGGAAGAAGCGAAATTCTCACGCCCATCCTCGTCGAGTAGAAAGAGGACCTGTAGTGCATTGCCGCTGAATTTCGCCTTTCATGCATTACGCCATTGAGGCTCCACATGTGGTGGCCACGGACAAGAGGAGGCCACTGCTTTGTCAGCATGCTCCTCGCACTGAACCAACCCCAGACAGTGGTGGAGAACCATATTCAGAAAGGAAAGTGTATAGTGAAATGCTGGAAGCGTCGTGACCTGAGTGTGGACCCTCCTACGATCTCAACCTGTACAAATGAGGCGTTAGTCTGTCAATACTACTGCATCAGGAACGCAGTGCCGCGGCCACCTCTCCACCTCGATATGAAGGTGTGGGCCCATCCGTCCGGCACTCAAATAGTCCCCATACCAACGCCAACAGAGATGCACTAATCTTGCTTCCTCCGATTTGGAATTTACTCAATGATAAAGGCTGAGGCGGCTTCTGCGTCTGGCTGCTCATCTACTCTTATGAGGCTGCAGCCATTGCGCGACAGTTTGCGCAGCGTCAGCGCTGCCTACCTCCCATTCCTGGAAGCGAAGTCCAACAGGAGGCTCCTCAAAAACGCACTGAACAACAACATGGCATTCTTCGTAAGCGTTCGGACACGAGAGTATGTCCTTCGTGATGACATAGCGCTCGTCGGCCACGAGAATAGTGGATTCTTGATCTTCCCCAACAAGTACTGCGATCTCGGCCTGCGGACAGACCGCTTCTTGACGGCGACCAATATACTTCGCCTCCGCCATCCGGCACACGCCTCCCTCGGTGGTCATTGCGAGGCGGTGAAGGACGTGCGCAGCCGCCTGCGACAAGCCATCGGCATTGGAACTGTTTCCTGCAGGCACGTGGCAGCACTCTCTGAGTCTTCTGCTAATTTCGCCTGGTTCAGCCGCTCGTTCGACAAATACACATCTACTCAAATCCGCCTCTGGGCCGACGGAGCAAACCTTCCCTGCCCAGTAACAAATGCCTACAGGGTACTCCCCGTCGCGTGCTCCCTGGACGTGCGGATTCTCTCTTGAAACCCTCAGTTGCCACCGCGGTCACCACTGGGTCATGTCTGCCGTGCGTCCCCTACGGCCTGTGCGCGGATGCAGAAAAAATGCCGTGACGTCGCCGAGAAGGGTTAGGCGACGCAGTCGGGAAGCGTCTCGAGCCATGATGATCGCTTCGGGCTCAGTGGGCTCAGTTTTGGGTACCATCAGTAGCATCTTGACTAAAATGAAATCACCCACAAGACATGCACCTGACACACATCAAAGGCGCTTCAGTCGCAATATCACAGTCGCTCACGCACCGTCTCTTGTGTAACCCGGGAGACGCGCCCGAAGGTCTGTCTAGCAACATAACTGAGCTCAGTCTCGCTGTCGAGGCCAGCTGGTGCTGCACCATGAGGGACGGAGCATAGCGCCCGGGACGAAGTGAATAAGCGAAGACATGGAATGTCACGCATTCTGTTAGAGGCGGAACCGTCATGAATATTCAAAGGACTGGGTCTTCCGCGGCAGACGCCTACGTGGGGTTAGGTCATGCACGTACATGTGGAGGTCACCTGAGTGGCGCCAGCGCTCCGACAACCGAATGAACGCCACACTTGCAGTGCCGCAAATCAAATCCACCTTCAGAATCCAATACGAAGTAACGAGGTGGAGCCAGATTCCCGCCATGAACATGAGTGTGCCTACTTTCTCATACTATTCAATTGTAGCACCGACATGCCGGACCTAATATCGATCAACATGGCCTACAGCGACAAACACATCCTTCTTGCTCACAAAGAAATAAAGACATCTTCCTGGGTGTCACGTGATACCGATACCGCCTCACATAATGGCACGGACGTTTTTTCACCTCTAACAACAGCAACAGTGGGGAAAGTCCGTAGACCTCTGTTGCTCTTTGCCTCATACCAGACTGCGGCCACGTTCCTACTTCCGCTCTCTGAAAAGCATGAATAAGCGAACGAAACCCGGAACAACATTACATTGCCTTGTGGTACGCTACTAGGCAGGGGGGACAGGTAGGGTGTCCACTAGCTGAATCCGTTCACTCATGTGGGATGAAGCAAAATTCAGCAGAACAGAAAGCAATTGCTCTCATGCAAGACCGAGAAGTCCGGGCATCGAACAGTACAGTAGGCCACTGCCCCGTGGCATGCTTCATACTTTCCACTTTTACGAGCGTACGAATGCTGCGGCTCCAGGTCAGCTGCGACATGCTATTTACATCAACGACTTATCCGTCAGGCTCACTAACGCCGCTCGAGGATATCACGCGAGCCGCTCTCTGACTGAGACACGTCACGAAGCAGACAAATAAAATAGGAAACGACCACCTTGGTTGCCCATACAACCGCCTTGGATTGACTGCTCTGTCTGATCCCGTCCCTCATGCACACCGACGTGAGGTCCTGACGCCCATAGACTTGTATCTCTCTTCAAGCACACTGGCCGCCGTGTCAGATGCCTCAGCGGTTTCCTACCGCCTGACAGAGAAGCCAAAAAATACTCATAGAGCTCTATTTAAGTCAAGCAAAGCTACCGGTTCGTGTAATGAATCCCGCTATAGGGACAATCCCACGTGCGTACGGTGCCTCACGACCTCAAGTGACTTGTTCTGACCTCACTCCAGCTGGGTCAAACGAGTACACGGGCGACAGTGGCCCACGCCTGAGCCACAACGGATGGATCTCCGGACGCTGGTATTTTGCCACATTAACGGCCCCAACGAACCTCACAAAAATAATTTCAAACGATCGAATACAAAGCCTGTCACTGAATCAACGGCAAACCCAGGCACATCAGCTGCCAGAATTTATAGAAATAGGCATCCGCCATCGGTGCAGGCTACACGCGGCGGATATGACACCACGTTCAGGGATTCCCGGCCAGTATACGCCAGAGTGATGACGTACGTCAGTGAGGTCAAGACCGGCAATCCAAGAAGTCTCCGTAACGAATGTTGCGACTCACCATCACTCCACGTCCTTGGTACCGCTAGGATCAACTCGTCGCGCACGGTGCAACAGGGATAGGCCACATCCATGAGTCCAGGAAAAAACGACAATTAAAAATAAAAGTATTTCTTTCCAGGATACTAGATTGAAGCTTCAGAAAAGGCATCACGGCCTCATGAGGCAAGGGACGCGTCATGTGAGTAGCTGATACACGATGTGATCATTTTTGCAGGTACTAAAGGCAATAACTGTGCCCTACCGCAACTTCCAGCATCTCCATGATAATAGTCGTCAGGTGAGAGTCTCTCGTCCGCACCGCTTCTCTGCATACTTTCGAAGCCTGCGACGTCATCATACGATCGCGACGCGGATCATGCAGGGCTGCTTACCTTCGATCACTCTATACTCGCCTCCTGCACGGCCACTGCGGTTACCCACCCTCTCGTGACAGCCACTCATGCCCCTTGATCCAGAGTGAAGAGGCCAACTAGTGTCTTTACTCTACTTGGTATTTTACGCAATGATAAAGATTACGGTGGCTTCTGCCTCCGTCTGCCCATCTACTTATATGCGAGACTGTAGCCACTGCATAGAAGTTCTCCCAGTGTCAGCGCTCCCTGCTCCGCATTTCTCATGGCGATGCGCAACCCGAGGCCGCTCAGAACTGCATTAAACAATGTCGTGATACTTTCACTACGCGTGCAGATCAGAGATGACGTGTCTTTCACCATGATCCAATGCTCGCTGGCCATGACCATACTAGATTCCGGATCTTCCTTTACAATGGCTACGACCTCGACCTACGGAAGGGTCGCTTCTTGGTGGCGACCAGTGTGTTTCGCCTTCGCCCTCTGGCACACGCCTCCCTCGGTGGAGGGTGAGATACGGAGATATGAAACACACCTGACCAGCTGCTTACTTCACTTGCAATAACCGCATTTTCGTCACTAGCGCTACGCGTTGACCAAGTATCCCCGACCCAGTGTGTATACCACCACATCATAGGACTTGGAACGACAGCGAGAGATGTCGCAAATCAGCATCTAAGGGCATTACCATTAACGAAAGGTGGATGTTGTTCAGAAGGCGTTAGTATAGGCTGTTGTGTTCGACGATACTCGAGCTAAATTTGCCCAGCTAGCCACACATTTTGCGAAAACAAAACCTCAAAAGACCCCGTCACTGCAGCTGCCACTGGCTCACTGCCGCGTCTGGTGCCGTCCCCTCTGCAAGCGTAGAGGACGCGCCGACGACCTGGATCTCAGCCTTGCTCCTCCGCCACACTCCTCACCACCGTGGTACCCCCGCTTCGAACTGCTGCCTACATTCTGTGACAGCAAGTGGAAGACAGTGGAAAATGTGACGAGACGCAGTCGGCACAAGCGAACTGTATCACGAGACGTAAGTGATATCCCGTACGTAAGAATCGCCACTACAAGAAAACTCCCGAGAGACAGTACGCCAGGTAGTGAGACCACGAGCCACCTACATGACACGACTCCCCACCACGGTTTTGACCGCAGTAGGACAGGGATACCTGTGAATGGTCCCGCAGCTACAGTGGTGGACGTTTCTGGAAACACTCCTATCTAGACACGCCTACAGTCCCCCCGACACACTCAGCCAAAACATCTCCAAACGGATGGCGCACCACGCCCTCGAAGGGACTCACTGCGGCAAAACCCGATGCGTGTAACGGTGAACCGTGTGTGCAACCGAAATCCCAAACTCTATCGATGCGCAAGTGTATCCACAGCAACAACCCCACACACGGGAAACACGCGACACGCCAACCAACTCAAGAAAAGGCACGTGGTGAAATGCGCACACATGGTAAAGCTATCAATGGGAACAATCATCTTTAACGAAGCTGTGGCACACTAGCTGTCCCGCCAATGCTACTGCCACTACCCAGAGATGCCACAGCCGTGAAGTGTAATGTGAAGAAAAGAACTCCTCCACCATAAAGAAAACAAGAGAAGCTGCATATTTTATTTGATCGCCTACGGTGGTAGCCTCTTGCTTCTTCTGAACGAAGTGGGCATCCCACGTAGACACCAGGCGCCGTGGCGTGCGACTAGTGCATTTTCACAGATTGAGTACACTAATTGCCTTCGCTATCCAGCGATTGCCTGCCACAACATCTGTATTCGAGCAAACCACCAGTCATTCTGTCTGGGGAGCTGCCTGCCCCATTCTTTCCGTCTGATATCCATCTCCATGTGGCCATTCTGAGCCCGAACCATTAGGGCACTGAACAAACGCTCTCGACACGGAAACGCGTTGCGTCCCAATGCCTACATCGCCGAATGTCCTTCAGACGCTTGTTCTCGCCAACCATACAAACCGTTTTACACCGTCGTGCAGTGCAGCAATGCCGTGAGCTCTCTGCCGCCTTCCATATAACGACACACGACGACCCTCCCTCTCTCGTGCGACTGCTCAACTCCCAGAGCGAAAAAAGTGGTCACCTGTCGTTGGAGAACATGAGGCTGCGCCATGCCACATTGTGTTGGAAGTGGAGACCACTCCGCTTCCAAGATCAACAGTGGACGTCTCCTCCTGCACGCCTCAGTGCGAGCATTACAGATCGGGTGGATTGCCCCAAAATCCCACACCGCCAACGTGAGCCACGACACTCGGCAACCTATATTCATCGGCCAGCAAAGCGCACAGTGACTCCTGCAACCCCGCGGCTACTACCCGTTCAGCAGCCAACCTCTCACCTTCCACTCATCCAGCACCTAACAACATTCCCACCCAGTGCGCATTCAGGAATACATGTGTGCCACACGATCGACAATCGACACTGGCAGCCTCGTCGCACCAATACGAAAACACTCCTCTCCACAGCAGCGGACGTTGGCACCCTCCATGCACGCAACGCCGTGCGGTGCACCACATGATCCCTACATATCACTCCACTGCGTCGGCGACGATAGCTTCGCGTGTCCCAGTCCTTGTGTCGATGGCCATCATTGCTTCTGATGCTCATTTCTCACGGTCCCCTAATCATTGACGGATTATTGGCGGTCACCTCCACGCCGACCCTCGACAACAGCTCACATGGTGCCCATTCAGACAATTCAACACCATCCCCGCGGTTGCATCTCTCCCTGATGTCACGGGACATTTGGTGTCCCCGCCGCCGCACACGAAGGAAAGGCGCCGGTACCCTGCACGTCGCGACACATTCCTCAATTCAGTTGTCCCATCCGACTCATGTCCGCCAGACGTTTTCTACAAAATGCATGCGTATACGTGCAGGCGGTTACATCGCCCATCCATGACAGCCAGACGCGGCTGACGCCCGTCGCGGCTTGTGGCGGCCGTCCTCTGCGTAGCTGAGCGCATATCATGGTTCGACAGCGCCATCGGCTCCCCAAGAATGTCTCCCACGTGCTTCGAGCCCGACACACTTCAACGTCGCGTCAGTCGTCACTACGGCACCCCGCCACAAATGTTGCCTTCATGTTCGCCAGTGTGGTGGGCAAATCGCCGCGAATGCTTGTCCACACACATAAACAGCGCTCCCAACGCACGCGGAAAATACAACCCTTTGCGGAGCTATCACGCCAGGCCCATCCGTGGACCAGCGTCGGCCGGCCTGAGGCCTCCCAACGCTCCAACGTGTCTCCACACATCCCCGCGAGGACAATCCATACAGATGAGGAGCTGCCGTAGATGCTGAAAACCTCGAGAGCCCACGGCACACACATAAGCGCGAGCCACGTGAAGGCTGCAAGGCTTTTGCATGACACTGCCATCCGCCACCTCAGGCAAAGCTGCGACAGACCTTCCGGCCGACTCATGCTACAGCCACGGGACACCGACGCCATAAAATTCACGACGAACTCGGATTCACGGGAATTCACCGCACAAATCGAAACCACAGAACTCGAACGGTGTGTTTGTTTCCCGCCGTCGACGATGGTCGTCGCTTGATTTTCCTGAGCGAACTGGGCACTCCGCACCAATATTCAGTCTGGCTCATGTCCCCTGTGGTGTCTCAGCTATCGTCCAGTGCTTGACCTGGTGCAGCCCAACCGTTGGCTGCGCGTCAGTTTATCTGGGGATGGACTTCCCCCACCACCGCCCATCCCGACACGGTAATGGGTGCCACTCGACGAGGGAAACATGATGGCGCGTACTTTGGACACCTGCGGCACCGCGGCAGAAATGGCGCCTCGATCTTCGCCAGTGTGGTGGGCAAATCGCCGCGAATACTTGTCCACACACATAAACAACGCTCCCAACACACGCGGAAAATACAACCCTTTGCGGAGCTATCACGCCAGGCCCATCCGTGGACCAGCGTCGGCCGGCCTGAGGCCTTCCAGCGCTCCAACGTGTCTCCACACATCCCCGCGAGGACAATCCATACAGAAGAGGGGCGGCCGTAGATGCTGAAAACCTCGAGAGCCCACGGCACACACATAAGCGCGAGCCACGTGAAGGCTGCAAGGCTTTTGCATGACACTGCCATCCGCCACCTCAGGCAAAGTTGCGACAGACCTTCCGGCCGACTCATGCTACAGCCACGGGACACCGACGCCACAAAATTCACGACGAACTGAGATTCACGGGAGTTCACCGCACAGAACGACACCACTGACATCGAACGGCGGGTTTGTGTCCCACCGTCGACGACGGTCGTCGCTTGACTTTCCCGGGCGAACTGGGGACTCCGCACCAATATTCAGTCTGGCTCATGTCCCCTGTGGCGTCTCAGATATCGTCCAGTCCTCGCCCTGGTGCAGCCCAAGCGTTGGTTGCGCGTTACTCCATCGGCGGATGGGCGTCCCCCACTACCGCCCATCCCGGCACTGTCATGCGTGCCAGTCAGCTACGGAAACGTGATGGCGCGTTGTTTGGATGTCTGCGGCACCGCGCACCAGTTGTTACAGCATAGGATGCAGAGCGCTGCTCCCGACCACTTCCCACAACGCACAGTATCGTTCAGGTGCATGCCATCGCCAATCGATAATAAAGAACCACGCGTGCAGGGACTGCAGCAGTACCCTGACCCTTTTGCCGCCTTCCACATACTGACACACGACGACCCGCACTCTATGGTGTGACCGCTCATCCCCTAGAGACAACGCAGAGAGCATCTGTCGTTGGTGGCGATTCCTTGAGACCTTACGTCCGCTTTCTGGAAAATGACACGACGCGCCGGTATCGAACAACAGTTGACATCTCCTACCGCAAATCAGCGAGCAAGCAAACCAAATCGCACGAATTGTCTCAACCAACCAGACCACTCAAGCGCCTCACAGACCTCGACAATCCATACTCATACGCAAGCCCAGTGCGGAATCCCTCCTGCAACCTCACGAAATCTACTCGGCCAGCAACCAACCCCTTCGCCTCTACCCATATAGCAGCCAACGTCTCCGCCTCCAGTCATATAAGAACCAACGTCTCCACCTCTACCACATACCAGCCACCAACTCCGTTTTCACTCATCCAGCACCTAACAGCATTCCCACCCAGTGCGCATTCAGGAATACATGTGTGCCACACGATCGACAATCGACACTGACAGCCTCATCGCACCAATACGAAAACACTCCTCTCCACAGCAGCGGACGTTGGCACCCTCCATCCATGCAACGCCGTACGGTGCAACGCATGATCCCTACATATCACTCCACTGCATCGGCGACGATAGCCTCGCGTGCCCCAGTCCTTGTGTCGATGGCCATCATTGCTTCTGGTGCTCATTTCTCATGGTCCCCTAATCATTGACGGATTATTGGCGGTCGCACCCACGCCAACCGTCGCTAACAACGCACATGGTGTCCGCTCAGACAATTCAACACCATTCCCCGCGTGTGCTTCTCTCCCTCATTTCACGAGACATCTGGTCTCCCCGCCGCCGCATGCGAAGGAAAGGCGCCGCTACCCTGCACGTCGCGACACGTTCTCCAATTCAGTTGTCCCATCCGAGTCATGTCCGCCAGACGTTTTCTACAAAATGCATGCGTATACGTAGAGGCGGTTACATGGCCTATCCATGACAGCCAGACGCGGCTGACGCCCGTCGCGGCCTGTGGCGGACGTCCTCCGCGTGGTCGAGCGGGTACCAGGGATCCACAGCGCCATCGGCACCCCAGGAATGTCGCCCGCGGGCTACGAGCCCGACACACTTCAACGTCGCGTCAGTCGTCACTACGGCACCCCGCCACAAATGTTGCCTCCATGTTCGCCAGTGTGGTGGGCAAACCGCGGCGAATGCTTGTCCACACACATAAACAGCGCTCCCAACACACGCGGAAAATACAACCCTTTGCGGAAATATCACGCCAGGCCCATCCGTGGACCAGCGTCGGCCGGCCTGAGGCCTCCAGCGCTGAAGCGTGTCTTCACACATCCCCGCGAGGACAATCCATATAGAAGAGGAGCGGCCGTAGACGCTCAAAACCTCGAGAGCCCACGGCACACACATAAGCGCGAGCCACGTGAAGGCTGCAAGGCTTTTGCATGACACTGCCATCCGCCACCTCAGGCAATGCTGCGACAGACCTTCCGGCCGACCGACTCATGCTACAGCCACGGGACACCGACGCCATACAATTCACGACGAACTGAGATTCACGGGAGTTCACCGCACAGAACGACACCACTGAAATCGAACGGTGCGTTTGTGTTCCACTGTCGACGATGGCCGTCTCTTGACTTTCACGAGCGAACTGGGCACTCCGCACCAATACTCAGTCTGGCTCATGTCCCCTGTGGTGTCTCAGCTATCGTCCAGTGCTTGACCTGTTCAGCCCAGACGTTGGTTGCGCGTCATTCCATCTGGGGATGGGCGTCGCCCACCACCGCCCATCCAGAGACTGAAATGGGTGCCAGTCAGCGAGGGAAACGTGACGGCGCGTACTTTGGAATACTGCGGAATTATGCGCCACTAGATACAGCACACCATGCACAGCGCTGCTCCCGACCATTTCCCACAACGCAGAGTATCGT
>NW_017383503.1:0-2734 GCF_000006565.2 Toxoplasma gondii ME49
CCCGAGACGCGTCGGCGCGTATGACAGCCTGTGTGCTGACACAGGGTTTAGGGTTTAGTGTGCTGGAGTATGTGTCGTTGACTAGCGCTGTTGCGGTATTTTTTATGGACGTGTGCAGGAACCGGAGGTACGCGACAGCGAACAGGCGTGTTCTGTCGTCCGACGCAGCTGTCACTACATGTCGAGATTAGGGTTCGGGTACACGGTGCAACGAGGTGTATTGGGTTGACGGCGGACGCAGTGGTGGCGGGAGCGAGGAGGATACCGTGTGTCAGAGAGGCTAGAAGTCCACTTTGAGTCTGGCACGATGCGTGGACGTGTTGCGTGTGGCGGGGCCACAGGGGTCGGGACGGTATGACAGTCTGGGCTACCTGGGGGAACGGGTGAATCCTGGTTCGTCGCATGTGCATGGTGAGTGTGTTTGCGGCGCGGCTGCTGCTGACAACAGAAGAAGGAGGTGAGAGGGGAGGAGAAGGCGTGATGTGTGTTTGTGTGTTTGGCTAGGTGCCTCACGGGGAGTCGACAGCGGGGAGGGCGGAGGTGACGTGATCATGCGTTGGGGCCTTCCGTCAAATGCATCGCGTGCCCAGGATAGGCAAGACGACTCGACCCCGGTAGAGCTGGAGATCCGATTTCACTCTGTCACAGTTGCTGTCGATATGGTACGGGGCGGTCGCGGCCCGAGACGCGTCGGCGCGTATGACAGCCTGTGTGCTGACACAGGGTTTAGGGTTTAGTGTGCTGGAGTATGTGTCGTTGACTAGCGCTGTTGCGGTATTTTTTATGGACGTGTGCAGGAACCGGAGGTACGCGACAGCGAACAGGCGTGTTCTGTCGTCCGACGCAGCTGTCACTACATGTCGAGATTAGGGTTCGGGTACACGGTGCAACGAGGTGTATTGGGTTGACGGCGGACGCAGTGGTGGCGGGAGCGAAGACGGATACCGTGTGTCAGAGAGGCTAGAAGTCCAGTTCGAGTCTGGCACGATGCGTGGACGTGTTGCGTGTGGCGGGGCCACAGGGGTCGGGACGGTATGACAGTCTGGGCTACCTGGGGGAACGGGTGAATCGTGGTTCATCGCATGTGCATGGTGAGTGTGTTTGCGGCGCGGGCTGCTGACAACAGAAGAAGGAGGTGAGAGGGGAGGAGAAGGCGTGATGTGTGTTTGTGTGTTTGGCTAGGTGCCTCACAGAGAGTCGACAGCGGGGATGGCGGAGGTGACGTGATCATGCGTTGGGGCCTTCCGTCAAATGCATCGCGTGCCCAGGATAGGCAAGACGACTCGACCCCGGTAGAGCTGGAGATCCGATTTCACTCTGTCACAGTTGCTGTCGATATGGTACGGGGCGGTCGCGGCCCGAGACGCGTCGGCGCGTATGACAGCCTGTGTGCTGACACAGGGTTTAGGGTTTAGTGTGCTGGAGTATGTGTCGTTGACTAGCGCTGTTGCGGTATTTTTTATGGACGTGTGCAGGAACCGGAGGTACGCGACAGCGAACAGGCGTGTTCTGTCGTCCGACGCAGCTGTCACTACATGTCGAGATTAGGGTTCGGGTACACGGTGCAACGAGGTGTATTGGGTTGACGGCGGACGCAGTGGTGGCGGGAGCGAAGACGGATACCGTGTGTCAGAGAGGCTAGAAGTCCAGTTCGAGTCTGGCACGATGCGTGGACGTGTTGCGTGTGGCGGGGCCACAGGGGTCGGGACGGTATGACAGTCTGGGCTACCTGGGGGAACGGGTGAATCGTGGTTCATCGCATGTGCATGGTGAGTGTGTTTGCGGCGCGGCTGCTGCTGACAACAGAAGAAGGAGGTGAGAGGGGAGGAGAAGGCGTGATGTGTGTTTGTGTGTTTGGCTAGGTGCCTCACAGAGAGTCGACAGCGGGGATGGCGGAGGTGACGTGATCATGCGTTGGGGCCTTCCGTCAAATGCATCGCGTGCCCAGGATAGGCAAGACGACTCGACCCCGGTAGAGCTGGAGATCCGATTTCACTCTGTCACAGTTGCTGTCGATATGGTACGGGGCGGTCGCGGCCCGAGACGCGTCGGCGCGTATGACAGCCTGTGTGCTGACACAGGGTTTAGGGTTTAGTGTGCTGGAGTATGTGTCGTTGACTAGCGCTGTTGCGGTATTTTTTATGGACGTGTGCAGGAACCGGAGGTACGCGACAGCGAACAGGCGTGTTCTGTCGTCCGACGCAGCTGTCACTACATGTCGAGATTAGGGTTCGGGTACACGGTGCAACGAGGTGTATTGGGTTGACGGCGGACGCAGTGGTGGCGGGAGCGAAGACGGATACCGTGTGTCAGAGAGGCTAGAAGTCCAGTTCGAGTCTGGCACGATGCGTGGACGTGTTGCGTGTGGCGGGGCCACAGGGGTCGGGACGGTATGACAGTCTGGGCTACCTGGGGGAACGGGTGAATCGTGGTTCATCGCATGTGCATGGTGAGTGTTTGCGGCGCGGCTGCTGCTGACAACAGAAGAAGGAGGGAGAGGGAGGAGAAGGCGTGATGTGTGTTTGTGTGTTTGGCTAGGTGCCTCACAGAGAGTCGACAGCGGGGATGGCGGAGGTGACGTGATCATGCGTTGGGGCCTTCCGTCAAATGCATCGCGTGCCCAGGATAGGCAAGACGACTCGACCCCGGTAGAGCTGGAGATCCGATTTCACTCTGTCACAGTTGCTGTCGATATGGTACGGGGCGGTCGCGGCCCGAGACGCGTCGGCGCGTA
>NW_017383504.1:0-1004 GCF_000006565.2 Toxoplasma gondii ME49
AAGTGTTGGATTTCATATCCTACGACATTAAGGTTATTCCACATCGGTTATGTTCTAGGCGTAATATATGGATTACTGTTATCACTCGTATTAACAGCGAGAGAAAACTACTACTCAGATGCTAGTATGATCAGTACCATCGTACTGGGAGTAATCATCTCTGAGACAGGATTATTTATAAGCTTTTTCTGGGGAGTATATACTACGAGTTGGACTACTGGTTTAGATCTTGAAGGTCTTTGTTTACCGGATCCAAGTTCTATTGTGCTCTTCATGACCATCATGTTAAGTGCATTAAGTATAGTGGTATCCAGCGTATATTTGAAAAACCAACATTTATATACAAGCTGTACAAATATCATGATATTCACTTTGGTAGTCTCCTTCCTAATGTTAGTCTGTACGGAATACACGGATCGGATTCTTGTTGGCCTGGCACCTGTTTAGTAACTGGATGAACGCTTTTTACGCCTGGTATGTATGGATAATACTCGACTCTTCTATAGTTTAACCGCTACTGCTGGGACTGTATATTATGTACTTACGGTAGTACTATCAAGCCTCTTCTTCCAAATAGATTTCATGGAAAACCTAAAATTCGCATGTTTGATTGACATTTAGCCGCTAATATACAATCATCCAAGATATATTTATCTATCGCAGGTTCGGTCTAATGTCCCGTTATACTATATAGATCACATGGCTTCTGGTACTTTGAGATCATACTAACGGCGAGAAGGGAAGTGTGTTTCAAAGAAAAGGGATGTTTAGCCGGGAAGTTAGCGTCTAACATATATAACCGAGTATCAACTTAGATGCACAGATGGACATAATTAATCCTTGTACGGTTTGTACCTACTTGACTCCTCAGTTTAAGCAGAACTGTAGTTTATCGGGACTAAAGTCAGCATAATCAATTAAAAGGTTTGTTCAGCCACTGGTTCACCATCAACTACCTTGTTTCGACTTCGTACCGACTGTGTTATTGTAGCACATAGATTACC
>NW_017383505.1:0-1044 GCF_000006565.2 Toxoplasma gondii ME49
AGACCATTCTCTATCTCGAGCAATGTTCGTGTGCACACAGAAGGCAATTATACGGCCTTATACAGGAAGCACACACTGCTGGCATCCGGGACAGAGGAAGGGAAGCTGAGCCGGGTTTTTGACATTCGGAAGTGTGGTGTCTCATTTATGAGTGGACAGTACTACAATAGTCTACGCATCTGAAAATGTCGATCTATCTCACGTGGCGCACATTTGACTGCTCTACCGACAACCGATTACGCATCAAGCTGGGTGCGCTCAGGAGAATCTCAGACTGAGTGCACATCGGCGGCAAAAGGGTTCATCAACTAGGGATCAATCCACCAGATTCGCCGTCTGCCGGACGTACTCACCATCATTGCTGCGCTGCCTGTTTCTGCTGAGCAGGATCTGACTCCTTTCTGCAACATAGTTGCATGTTCCGAGTACATCCTCTTAGGCCAGGAAGTTATAGAACTGTTGCAGGTGAGTGAGGCTATGGTTCTGCTACTGAGGTCGCATCAGAAGAAACCAGTCCCATGCACATCATACCAGGAACACGGTTCAGGTAGTTGCACGACGAGATACGCCACTCCTATAAAGCTTGTGTTCGTCGAAATGGGAAACATAATAGCTACAAGATACGCAGTCAACGATAGCACCGTGCCTAGTTCACTGGACTGCCTGCTCAAGTGAGAAGTTCCAGCAATTCTGTGTCACTGTACTGACCGCTCCGTATCGTCCCCTAGTCAAAACGAAGCCTGCCCTACTTGTAGTGCACAACTATGTCACTGGCAAGCTCGTTTGCTTTACATCTAGCATCGTAAGCGTTGTCGCACTACATCTCTGCTTCGTGTCGAGTAGACGATCCGTGCGGCGTGGAATCGTAAGAAGCAGAATACGTTAGCCTTCGGCCCGAGAAGCCAATTTCTACAAGCCCTCTGCTGCGTGTACGGTGACGCCGGGCGGAGAGACTCTGAAGCTCTTACGGGGCTGTATTCATCCTTTCTGCTGCTACTTGTACAGCTGGATTTGAGAGATGTTTTCTCCGTTGGTGATGAACTG
>NW_017383506.1:0-1010 GCF_000006565.2 Toxoplasma gondii ME49
CGCATCAAAAGTCACTAGCAGCACAAATACACGCATTCTCCACGTTGTCTGTAGACTCTCGAAATGGCAGCAGACATTTTGTTTGTGTAAAAGGGACGCTGGTACGATAAGGAATAACAACAACAAGCTATATTTTCCTTTCATAGTTTCAGAAGAGCCATATACAATGAACAGATCTTTCATGATCAAGACGGGGGAGTGTAAGTACATAGGCGTCTTCCGTTCATTCATGCTGACAGGTTTCCTCGCATATAGGGCGAACTGTTCATGCATATACGCCACATACTGTGAGACGCAAGTGTTTCATTACTGTTGGTGGTAAGATCGGTAGAAAAAGTATGGTTTGCAACCACCAGTACAAAACACAGGCAGATGGAAGAAAAAAGCTGTCAGCACCCGAGGGTATTCCCTGGGAGTCCCCCACCCAAGTACTAACCGGGCCTTGCGCCGCTTAACTTCGGAGGTCTGAAGGGATCCGGTGTATTCGACGCAGTATGACCGACAGCGAGGATAATCGCTCTACAATTTGTGCCCATCTAAAAGTGTGCACTCGTTGGCGTCACATTCCTCACATGTTGCTGGGGACGTGTACGACCCACCATGACTGTTGTAAAACAACATGGCTGCGTCTCCCCGCCCAAGGCGGTAGTAAAAGCTTCTTTTCTGCGAGGCTTTCTTCAGAATACACGTTTTAATATTATACGAGTTTCCCAAACGCGTCGCCGCCCCCGCAAAAGCGAGTTGTGTTCAAGGGGCCTGCACAGCGTGGCGTCACACTCCGCATTTGCTCCCGCGCGTTTTCCGGGTGTCGGCATTTCTACTCCGCATTTGTGTACCGGTGACAAGTTGACGATCTGCGTCGACGACAGTGTCGTCACGCGCAAAGTAGTAGAAAGCGCGGCACGTGCACTCCGCATTTGCTCCCCCACCAGGCCACATCGAACAACGCAGGAAAAATCTTTAGTAGATCGTAGGACAAGCCTACTCTCATACTTACAATACCCGGTTGC
>NW_017383508.1:0-5763 GCF_000006565.2 Toxoplasma gondii ME49
AGCTCTCGTCGTGAGGCACC
This sequence comes from Toxoplasma gondii ME49, assembly GCF_000006565.2. NCBI lineage: Eukaryota > Apicomplexa > Conoidasida > Eucoccidiorida > Sarcocystidae > Toxoplasma > Toxoplasma gondii. Next base: position 21 of record NW_017383508.1, read on the forward strand.
AGCTTGTTCGACATGACGCGTGCTCAGATTCAGGGCCTACCGCCTTCAGTTAAAAAAACGACGCAACTGCGGGTAGTTACTAGAGGCTTCTCCACAGCATTTGAATTAGTCCTTTGCGCCCGGCGTGCAGCGCCACTATTCTTTTGAGGAACCCGCACCGAACGAATACAAGAAGCAAGCCTGCTACGCGTGTTTGCCCTTCCGCATCCACACGAAAAGCCCCACATCAGCTTCGTTGTTGCTGGACGAGTCTACGGGATATCCAAGCTGCCAAAGTTTTGCAGCCGCACTGGCACGCACCGAAAACCCCGCTACAGCGCCTTGCGAGTCACGGTCGTCGTTCGAGGCGTAACACGGCCAGAAGATGGCCGCGGTGAAGGTTGCGAAGAGATAGTCTACCAACGGAGCAGAATGCACGAGTGTTTCGAGAGCACTGAGATCGCACTCTCGAAACCCAAGGCTCACAAAAGAGCTACAGTGAGAAAATAGTGGCAGCGGAGCCCAAATGTCAATGTGAGATTCCACGTCAAGCAACTCTGGGGCGCGCCAGCCTTCTATTCCACCTTCAGTATGGCAGCTGCAAGCGAAGCAACGTTCAATACCGAACAGTTAACGTTCACATCGCTTCAAGTATTTGCCAGCTGTCAAGAGGAAGATGGTTCATGCTCTACATGTTGCCGCAAGAGCCCAATGCCACAGAGCTGTGCGCGATGTCTAGGGTTGTGTACCCGAGTGCTCCGATTGCGATTATCGCTGGTCACGATGCTGCACTCATGCACGTCTTCACGCTGTACAAACCTCATTATTACCGTGATGAGAATGCGGTAGACGGGTCTTCGCCCGTTTTCGTCTGGCCTCTATCATGTCACAGCGCACCCCTCTCGGCTACGCATCTCCTGACAGCATGTCAACAGACAACGCAATACTAGCGCGACTTGGTCACCACACTGCCCACCCCGAGACACGAAAATTCGGACAAAGTCCCATCTTCACGCCACTTATCCACTGATGCAGTAACCTGCCTGTTAGCTGCTGCTAGTCGTGTTTCGGCATCCTTGCTGAGACGCCGCAGAGGCGAACCGCAAGCTGCGTGTAAAACCAGTACGATATAACAGCGCACAGCAGCAAGATATGGACCTCCGCACTCTGGGCGTGTGTCTTGCCCACGCCATTCCCCGTCCCTATATCCGGGACACCCAGAGCGTATACGCAACCACACGCTAACACGAAAGTGCCAAAATACTGGAAGACATTTAGAGTAAACGCAAGTGCAGGTGCAGTCGTATACACGACTGTGATTCCGGCGTCCAACAGAAACGAAATCCTTTTTTCAGTGATACATCAGCTGGCGTACTATAACATGGAACTGTACTTGTCAAATAGACGAGCCAAAAGCGCCAAGTTATGCGTAGCGGCCGTCCACCGCCCTAATCCAACCACGACGCTCAGCCCAAGACACGACACCCTCCCAGCTTTCGAAATTCTCAACGTGACCGCTGTCACTGACACGGGCGTGAAGGGTGCTCACGTGCGATAGCTGGAGATAACCGACGGTATACCCTCAAAAAACATGGGGCAAAACGTGCATCTCTTCAGAAAAACCCTTCTGTACCGACACCAGTGGTGCCACGGGAGACACTTCATTTCAAGCTTCAGCGTTCAGTGCCGAGGTACCTACCACCTGAGGCTAAACAACCAAGAACGTCACAGGCGCGGCAATACCCACACAAATACCGCAACATGCACCCTCAACTGGAATGGTGGGCCCCACCTGTTATGCCCCCCTAGCGTCGCCTTGCGGGACCCTTGCGCATCTCCCCCGAACCTCACGCGACGTATTCCACGGATCTGCGTAAGAGCTGTCATCGAGACGCATGTTTGCTTCCAACGCCGTTTTTTTTCTCACCGAGAGCATTGACACGTGAGTTAGGGATGTCTGCCCTCTTCAGCTGACGGTCGTCACATCGCCCCACCCAACAACGTGGGATGAAAAGTGTATTGCGGAAACAAGTCGCCTGTAGCCACGCGAACCTTGCCACACGCATGGTTCGTCTTCGAAAGACGCCACCGAATGCCGGGATACCTACCTGCTGTGGCTGAAAGCAACAGATCAAGGCGCACGCGTGGCAGCGGATAGACTATGGAAACATCCAAGCGCCTCGAGGAAACGATACACGGCCTGTCGTGCCCCATGGCGTCAACGTGATGCCTCTTGTCACTTGGATTTTGCGTCCAGCGACGCGTACCAACCCGACACTCATGCTAGATGCCAATCCCTTACCCTGAGTATCGGCACTGACACACGCGATCCTCCACCAAAGAACGTCGAATGAATCGTGCAGTGCTGAAGTACCCCCACTGCGGCCACGCCAACGCTGAGACACGCTCAAAACATATTTCGTCGTCAACAGTCATTGTGGAAATGCCTACCCGCTGACCCTGAACAACCAAGAATGGCACCCATTATGAAACATCCAGGCACGGCTGCAATAGGGAGGGAGGCGCTTGCCGCCCGTTGCAGGCACTGGCGTTCTGTCCCGTTTGGCATTTGGCTGTCGCACTATCGCAACACCCACCTTCATCTGGAATGGTGGGCCACCTGTTATGCCCCCCTAGCGTCGCCTTGCGGGACCCTTGTGCATCTCCCCCGAACCTCACGCGACGTATTCCACGGATCTGCGTAAGAGCTGTCATCGAGACGCATGTTTGCTTCCAACGCCGTTTTTTTTCTCACCGAGAGCATTGACACGTGAGTTAGGGATGTCTGCCCTCTTCAGCTGACGGTCGTCACATCGCCCCACCCAACAACGTGGGATGAAAAGTGTATTGCGGAAACAAGTCGCCTGTAGCCACGCGAACCTTGCCACACGCATGGTTCGTCTTCGAAAGACGCCACCGAATGCCGGGATACCTACCTGCTGTGGCTGAAAGCAACAGATCAAGGCGCACGCGTGGCAGCGGATAGACTATGGAAACATCCAAGCGCCTCGAGGAAACGATACACGGCCTGTCGTGCCCCATGGCGTCAACGTGATGCCTCTTGTCACTTGGATTTTGCGTCCAGCGACGCGTACCAACCCGACACTCATGCTAGATGCCAATCGGTTATTCTGAACGTTGGCTTGGATACCCGAGCGAAAAATATATAACTTCTTCAACAGACCACACTGGCGATCTTCTGGAAGGCCAAGATGTGATTAGGGCGTCGCTCAGTCACCTTGTCCGCAGCCACCCGAACGCTACCCCTTGGTTAAAAGGTATTCAGGCTTTAGCATGCAACGCCGAACTACCTACCAGCTTTAGGAACAACCAAGAATGACACAAACACGGCAGCGACGACACTATGGAGACACCCAGACACTACTGAAACGGGGGGATGGGGCGCCTGTCGCGCCTTGTTGAGGTGTGTCCTGTCGACACACACAAGGACGTTGTGGATGACCACCCAGACCTTGGCGAAACGACGGCATCGAGTCCGATACAGGCGACCCGCTACCAGACAGAGCATCATGAAACACTCTCCGCGTCTGCTGCTCGCTGTGGCCGCCGGACTGTCCACGCTATTCGCATGAGGCGGAGCTGCGAACATGGACACTTCCCGGTGATTGGACAAAAGCCCTACCAGGAAGACAAACTCGACTCTTTCGGCGACATTGTCTGAGCACCCCGAATCACAATGCATGAAGCACAACACTTCGGCCGACCTCTAAGTACCATCAGCGGAGCCATCCAGTCGCTGCAAATTCTCTGGGGTCCCCTCCATCACCCTGCGGCCTTCGCTGCTTGCGAAACAAGGCTACGTGCTTCACCCCGACAGCGCCGTCACCTCGCCTGTCAATCGGCAAAAAGCTTCCTGTCACTGCTTGCTGATACATGCCGTCCCCTGCAACGTCTACGCCGCGCTGTCCTAACATTCCTCATCCAACCGTGCACACAATCCCGAGGGCAGCATCATGGGTCTGGCTTCACTGATTTCATCGTCACGATATCGCACTTGGGCACACATCAACTCTGCTAGTGCATTATTCACCAAATGTGCATTTTCGCGTGATAGTAGTTCGCCTATTGTGCGGCGAGCAATAATGAGAATACGTTGCAGCTGAGGAACGAATTGCTTGGCATGCAGTTGCGCAGCCATAAGTTGCAGTATCACAGCCGGAATTCTTACGTCACGTTTCTGACCAACCGCAAGAGGCAATCCTTCATTAGACTAAGTGATGTGCCCGCGGTGACAACACACCACACATCCCACAGGTCACTATGGCTGCCCCCGGTTTGACCAGAACATTGCTCGCCTTGTGACATCGTTGCGGTAACGTCACAAAATGTACCTCTGACCACCGGTTGTGGGACCCTCAACAGCGCTCCCGTACAGATCCCTGTTGTGTCCTCCACTGCATCAGTTCTCGCACGAATGTCGCGTTTCTGTCGATGCGACCGCCACATCTCACGTGCTTCAACCACGAACTGTATGTAAACCCAGACCTCGACACTCTATCCGTGTTGTTGCTGTAGTGGGAATGCTGCAGTACGCCCCGTGATGCCCAACCCGTTCCTCGTACCACTCAGTGCTACGTACACAAAACGCACACTACTAAACAACCGCCGCGCTTGCTCTTGAGAGCTTCACTGCGCCAACCGACGCTTCACCTGGGGGAACGACTGGCAGGCTTGGCCTCACACCGCCTTCTCACCACAGAAAGACACTCCATCCGGTATCACTCCTGTTCATCGAGTAAATACAAACATTGCATCTCTTCAGTTGCGACTTGACACCGTAATCAGTGACCGAAGAAGATACCCATTCATGTCAACACGCAGAGCCTCTGCTCGACATCCTGTCATCAACACATTCGTACTATGACAGATTAATGATCCTACTGAGTCTCGCTGCAAACCGGCAGACGCCAATCCACATCACGAAAACGAGGTAATGTATCCCATGGCAACCTGAAGCTGACCGTCGGGGTCACATCTCGCGCCTGTGGACTCAGACAGATGGGCCGGAACCCGGTGACCAGGAGCGGCGACGCCAAAGACGCCGCGGCCGTGGACGCCTACGGGGCGTTGCGCTATCATACTCTAGAACCCATTCTGTCTCTTGCAGCGCTCGAATTCGCTACGCATGCCGTTGTATTGCCGGTGATAGTGCCGGCGTCTACACGCTGGTTCAACAATGGCCTGTCGTACGTCGACCCTCAACTCCCTCAGTACCGTTGTCTCGTCGCTCCGCACCGCACCACATGATGCACAACCCACGCCGACTCCAAATTAGCAAATTAATACCATCATACATCAGTGCATCACTGATCAGATTCGCGCCGAGGCATCCGACCATATGGCTGTCGACTTATCAACATGCACCGTCCCCGGAGCAAGCATGGCGCATCTACGTCCACCCCTCTCGAAGTGTTGATATCCCATTCGAGCCGACGCTACCCCTGTCTGTCCAACGCTAATCAAAAAAGTCAATGAGTCACTTCCTGCCGTTCACACAATGCTGAACAAGCCATGATTCCATGATGGAACCAAGAGAGGTATTGCGGGGCATCAAATGCAGAGGCTACCAGTGAGACGCTTAAGGCGTTCATCCCGACGTCATCTGACTGCCCTCCTTCAACAAAAAAACACAGTGTAGTTCCCGTTGTGAGGCATCCATTTGTTTCAGCCGGCCTGCGTCCATAGGTCGGTCCTACCAGCTTTTCGTGCACCCAGAAACGATGTGATGCGACTACATGGGAGT
>NW_017383509.1:0-5175 GCF_000006565.2 Toxoplasma gondii ME49
CTGTCGTGGAGCATAACTCTGATTTACACCCACCTTCACAGGCACTGCCCACCCAACACAACTCCGAGAACCGCCAAGTGTCTCCTTACAGCCTGTGAGGCCGGACAACACTTCTCCGAACGAGCTGAGTGTACGACGATATACGGGCACCCCCAATGACGAACAGTCGTCATCCCCAGTAAACCAGATGCCCGACGCCACATACTGCATTGGCACCGATCCTCACACGTAACAGCAACACGCGCGGCAACTGCACCGAGCCACCATACAATTCCACCGGACTGGTCAGATTTCATAACGTTCTGCGATATTGGAACACAGCTCGCAGTTCGATGTCACTATGAGGCTCCGGTGTCATGTTGTTTTCACACCGTCTGCTGCAGCTCCGCGCGCACATGTGCGACGACCCATTCACCATGCGCGAGCGAATCAGTGCGACACTGAGAATGAGCGCGGCAACCCGTAGTGTGCTGTCAGTCGTGGGTCAACCACGAAGGCCATACCGCATACGTTGTGCTGCTACCGAGCGCCACCTCGATGCTACAGGTGGTAACACAGTGAGCTCATGAGGCACCTTCCAAAAGGGGCTTGTGACAGTTGGAAACGAAAGGACAATCGATGACTACGTCAGCGCCGGCTGTGCGCAAGACTGGCATTCGATGTCGAGTGGTCTGCGACAACCAGTTCTCTCTCTTGGCGGTGTATGTACAGAGCGTCAACACGATTGACGGCTGTTTTCTGGGCATGAACGAGTGACTGCGCCACAGCACATGTAGCAGAAATGTTCTGTCGCGACGCACCACACGGTCAGACCCGAGCTAGAACACCGCTGCACACAACGAGCTATTCTTTTACGCATTGTCACTGAGAACGGTATGACAAGGACATACTGCCTGCAGCTGAGGAAAGCCTCGGTAGCCCTTGCCGCCGACGTTGAATCAATGCGTCGGTTAAACGGTTCGTCCTCCTATATCTCTGCTTTAGCTCCGGTTGCCCTCGACGCATCCAGACCTCAATATGCTGTCAGTGACGCAGCCTCCGTAGACGGCTCCGAACTGCTACGTCTCACGCTTGGTAACGCAGTCTCTCGGCTTCTCGCTGGATCCACTCGCGTGGACTTTGTGGACGCTTTGTAAGCAAAACGCAAGAACCTCACTTCGTCGACAAATTCATAACTACCTACCTGAAGAGCCTGCACACGAAAAAGAGGAAGGAGTGGTACAGGCCATCCTGTGAACAAGGCCAGGCGCATCTGCAACCGTGGGACGCCAGAAGATCTGATAAAGGTCTACCCGATCTGTCGATGGCCATGCCTCACTCATGTCTACATCGCTACTCCCCTCATTGTGGCAAGTCGCATTGAACGCGCAGAAGAGACTGAGCGCTTTCTTCCACCTCCGTGCCACAGCTCCTCAGCTCGTACAACCACGATGCGTCCGTCACAGCCAATCGCACATTTCGCTATGTCTCCTTTTTACTGAGGATAGCTTCCTGATGCCACTCTCCCACGCTGCTGCCTCCCTCCACTTCTCGTGCCCTCTTTCGGTTCCACGACTGTTATCGTCCGGCAGCATCCTGCGTCCGTTTTTCGCCTTGCTAGGCGTTCCCCCGTTACACGCTTCCCCACACACACGGCGCCATCAGACCTTCTCACACCCTTCAAAGTCTGCCTACAACCTGGAAAGCCGGATCACACTATGCCCTAAGCGTCCAGTCAGGGAAAACATCTGATCGTCCACCACAACCACCAACAATTCGCCCCTGAAAAAAAGGTACCCGACGCCACATACTGCATTGGCACCGATCCTCACACGTAACAGCAACACGCGCGGCAACTGCACCGAGCCACCACACAATTCCACCGGACTGGTCAGATTTCATAACATTCTGCGATATTGGAACACAGCTCGCAGTTCGATGTCACTATGAGGCTCCGGTGTCATGTTGTTTTCACACCGTCTGCTGCAGCTCCGCGCGCACATGTGCGACGACCCATTCACCATGCGCGAGCGAATCAGTGCGACACTGAGAATGAGCGCGGCAACCCGTAGTGTGCTGTCAGTCGTGGGTCAACCACGAAGGCCATACCGCATACGTTGTGCTGCTACCGAGCGCCACCTCGATGCTACAGGTGGTAACACAGTGAGCTCATGAGGCACCTTCCAAAAGGGGCTTGTGACAGTTGGAAACGAAAGGACAATCGATGACTACGTCAGCGCCGGCTGTGCGCAAGACTGGCATTCGATGTCGAGTGGTCTGCGACAACCAGTTCTCTCTCTTGGCGGTACGTGTACAGAGGGTCAACACGATTGACGGCTGCGTTCTCGACGTGGCCGGTCGATGCGGGATACCGTGGATATTCGCATTTCCAACGATTCGCCTGAACACCCTCCCTGAGCTGAGTGGTACAAGTGCCTACATTCAGCAGCTGAAAGCATCCGAGGTGCCTTCTGAGACTATTGCGGATAAAACATTGCTGCAGCAATTCGTTCTCTGTTACGCCTGCCGCCCATGCGTCGAATATCTCGATAGTCCGACATCAGTGTTGGGCTACCGCCACACGTGTCTCAGCTGCCTCCGACGACTACGGCTCGTGCTTCGCAACACACTCGCGCGGTTTCTTCCCCCCGGGATCCAGTCTCATAAACTTTGCGAACGCTTCCAGGCGAACTGGCCTGAGATTATGCCGCCACCAACAAATTTGTAACTGCTTACCGACTGCGCCTGCACACAAAGAAGAAAAAGTTGCGTTACAGGGCGCACTCTAAACACCTCCAAGTATGTCAGAACCCGTGGGAACACACACTCCATTATTTCTCACGTCCGACTGCCCCATCCACTCCCTCGAGCCGCGTGCCTCCCCTTTCTTAATCAACCACTACGCGAGATATCTCACATCGATACACCCACGCAATCTCTTGACACCACTAATCCAAATCCACGCCACCGCCACCCGCCGCACGGTAGCATCCAGTGTCTCGCACGGACCCTCGAGAGAATATGCCCATCTCAGTGAAACGGAAGACAATGACAAATTACTCCAGTATCCGTGCCACAGCCTCGTCCCGCGATACGCCGGCACACCACCCTGCACAGCCAATCACGCCATTCACTACTGTTCCCCCTTCCTCACGAGCACGGACCCGCTCCTGCCGTCCTCGGCCTTCGTCCACCATTGCTCCTCTCGTAGAGCATAACTCTGATTTAAGCCCATCTCCACAGGCACTGTCCACCACACAACTCCGAGAACCGTCAAGTGTCTCCTTACAGCCTGTGAGGCCGGACAACACGTCACCGGATTCGCTGAGTGTGGGAAGGCATTCGGGCACCCGCAATAGCAACTAATCCTTTTCACCAGGAAAGCAGCATGCGTGCCAATTCAAGTCGCCAACTTGCGTCGCAGCTCACAAACAAAAGGCAACACTCGGCACAACTGTAGCGAGCCAGCACTCGCGTCCACCAAATGAGTGAGACACCACCGCATTCAGCGTTATCAAAATGTTACGGACGGAAACTCCCGTTCTCATGGAGGCGAGGGTCCAGTCGCAGACCATCTCCAACGCTGGCTGTGCAACTACTACTGCCGCATTCACGATCCAGTCGGCAATGACGTTCAATTACGAGAATCGTCGGCGATCGTGAGTGTATTTTGGGGGTTAGGCAGTTAAAGGAGATGACGAGCGAAAACTGTGAAAACCTGCCCAGATGTCGAGACGTCGTCAAAGCAGAGAACGGTACCAATTGCTTTATGAACGCTATTCAGACAGCAATCGAGCCGTAACGATGACAGCAATGGTGATTGATGAAACGCCATTAGAGGCCAGAAGAGGCAGTGTATACATATTTCTCAACCCAGGATGTTTTCTCGACGACGCTTCTGATACCACACGCTAGGTGCAAAACCGCTGCAGATCTCAAGCATGACGTCCAGAACCGCCGCCTCTCTTGCTCACTTTTCCCGTCTGAATGCATGCACCACGATATCAACAAAGCTACCAATGCAGACCTAGCCTCGGATTTTTTCCCACCAGATCGCTCACTCAAGACGCGTGTGCCCTGTGGCATAAAAAAGCATTGCTCAGTGAACATCCCGACCTCCACCGCCACCTTCAGAGCCGATACACCATTATCTGCACTGCCGGCAAATGCCGGCTGACTCACTGGCCCCACTCTCATACACATTTCTAATCCGTCGAGACAATGGTCTATCAATCTGTCTTCTGCACCATACTTTTCACTACGTACCGCCTCGATCTGGAAATACACAACACTACTGAGCAGCCGCCGGCGTCAAGCGAGCACCACCAGGTGCAACAACACCCGTGCGATGCCGGATGAGCCTTGATGGCATCTGGGTATCGCCTTGTTCAAGACTAAGCAGAGGCTTCCCCAAACTCATTGCACCACATTTGTTACGTCCCTACATTGATGCAAATGCCCGGCAAACCAATCAAACATCAACCGAGTTGCACACGTCCGCCGCTCGCCCGTCACCATCGCCTCCCTCGCTGACCCGCTCAAGTGCACGTGAGTAGCCCCAGAGCACCAGAAAGTAAAAGCCAGCCTTGTCCCACCTCTTGCTGCTGTAGTACTCACGCGCCCACCCAACTCCCTCATCCGTAGAGTACTGCGGGGTCTGCTTCCTATCAAGCACGGGAAAGAACCGCCTGCACCCTCCAACCCTCCACTTCCACACCGCATCACAACACGTGCCCCCCCCCGCCACCCGCTCGACAATCCTGAGTCACTCATTTCCTCCTCCGCAGCGTCTCCGCAGCCCCGGCACACACTGTCTACGATGCACCTACAGCCTGTGCAGGAAGACCACAATCCAGCAGACACTTCATGTAGACACAACTGCGACCGCCTGCCACACGTCCCCTCACTAAAATGATACTAATGAGAGGCACCAGACGCCTCGTTCCTCTCTAGCCACGCCTCTCATGTCTGACATCAACACGCAGTGCACACGCACCGAGACAAAACACAATATCTGCACATCCGCGATACGCCTCTCAGACCGAGACCACCGCAAGGGCATATGTGCGTGTGCAGTCTCAGTGACCACACAGCCACCATGTTTCGTTTCTCAGTATTGCACTGGTCTCCTAGACACCTAGTGAAATCAAGTCTTATATCCGATATGGGACCCACGTCGCCCCAACGTCACACGCT
>NW_017383510.1:0-6162 GCF_000006565.2 Toxoplasma gondii ME49
ATCGATGATATATGAAGACGAGAGTTGCAGTACAGCTAAGCACTTAGACCAAGTATTCCCAGGCGCCACGCGTCACGACGATGCCACAAACCACGTTTACAAGCTGACGATTCCAAAGGAAGGAAGGACGACAAAGGCCGCTTGGTATCAGTGCAAAGGGTCAGAACGGAACGGTAACACCCTTTGCAAAGTCAAAATCAACGTCACCGCCGCTCTGCCGACGCCGCCCACTCCAGAGGCGAAGAACAAATGCACCGCCGCCGTCGAGGAACTGAATCTCAGTGCGTCGCCTCAGTTGCCTCTCACATTCGTGTGCCCGCACGACCTTCCTCTAAAGCCTAGTGAAACGAGGGTGTACGACAACCGCGACGGTCAATGCACGAACGAAGTGGACCTCTCTAGTCTCGTAGATGCGACTCTCTCTGGCACAACTCAGGTGGATACGTTGGCACCGGGAGATACCACGTATACATTGACTGTGAGGAGGCTTCCGCCAGAGAGGGCACTGCTCTGCTATAGGTGCTCGGGTCGAAGTGCCTTTTCGGAGTCTTTCAGAAAGGCTAGAGGTCCTGGTGGCGAAGAAGATTGTTTGGTGAAAGTTACGATCGAAGCAGACCCTACATCAACGAATCCTCCGACGACGCCGACTGAGACTCCGTCGACCCCTACGACATCATCTGCAATGGCTCAAGGGGGTTCACCTGCGCCTCCTCTCATCCTGCTAGTTGTGACTTCGTTGGCGGCCGCGATTGGCAGGTTGTAAAGCGAGAGGACGTTCAAGTGCCTCGCGGCAGCTGTATTGAGTGCCCCGATCGAGCATGCGAACGGCGAAAAGTGTTTGAGAACGAGTACCTGCAAAGAACTGACCAGGTGGCTATTCAGTGTCCTCCTGGCGTGCATGCTCCAGCAAGAGATCCTGTTTTGCCCTGAGTACCTTCATTATGTAAAAACATTGGGTTGAACTGGCTCGTTTTCCACAACGACTATCATCTTAACTGTGTCTGCCAACGCAGTGGAACTTGGTTCCGGCAAACAAAAACGTTCAAGATCTCAACCAATAGTGCAACTCGTCCGCTATCTGGAAAATAGAAGGGCTGGACGGTTGTCTTGACTTCGTTGCAGATTGTGGTGGCATCACTAAATGGCCCATGAGCGTTTGACCTCTAAGGGATTGCTTTGCGAAACGAGCCGATCGTACGCGCGGAGAAGTATCTGGATCCTGCACCGGAATTCGTACGCATGTGTAGGCACCTTGCCGCAGCTTGAGACTAAGCAAGGCATTGATTCCTGGTGCGACATTGGAGACTTAGGTTTTCCCCACACGTGAGCATGTAGCGGTCGGCGGCACCATCACGGGGTGGCATTCACGAAATTGATGTAAAACCCACATCAGCGAGAGACCACTGAATACACAGATCCCTACACTTCCCCCGCACAATGTCAGGCTGTGAATGTCTTCCTGAACACGTGACGGTCGATGTGTTCCTGTTCTACAATGGAATGTTTTTCCCTTGTACAGTTTTCAACGCCTCAGCAGATCTGCAGCGGAACCGCAGTCGGTTATATATGCTGCCGTGAAGGTCTGTGAGATGCTCCCTAATTATTCTCAGCCGCTTGTCGCATTTGCGTACTGCCTCAACACAGTACAATCAATAGATGCAAGTATGATACTTGGGAAACGACACACGCATAGAACCGCACAAGCAAGACCCATCTCATGCAGACGTGATGGCTCCACTGTGTGACATTTCGCTGACGGCTTCAGAATTGTCACGCTAGTAATCCGTGTCTCATCTCGAATATCTATCTTGCAGATGCCGATGCCCTGTCCGACTCTTCATATTTGTTTATTTCTTGGATCGGCTCCCGACCACAGATCATAGATTTGCGTGCAGTGATTTCAGTGTGACACAAGAACGATGGTCTGCTGAGTCGCCACCGTTAGTGAGACGTGAGACAGGAGCACCCGCTGGAGGCTCGGCAAGACTTGTGGAGTCCTCTGTATGGTGCCACTTCAGAATGGTGCAGCCTTCCTTGGGGACCTGGTATGGCCTGCGCTGGCCGTTTGCGCTTATAACGTCGTCAGTCTGAATACCGAAGAATGCCGATACTGCTCTGCGCGATCCTGAACGTCCGCTCTTTGTGACCAGAGGTCGTCAGTGGGTACCAGTGAACAACCGCTACAGACATCCAATGCTGGTAACGCTTCTAAAAAGATGCATGCCGGCTGAGCTGTTGATATTTTTAATGTTGGGGCTGGTGCCCCCACGATTCTACAGATGTTGTCTTCGAGATCGTCGACTCTGCGTGTGAGAAAGCGAGCGGGCGTAGTCAAGTATGAATCAGGAAACTCCACTTTCCAGTGTATACGTAAGAGATGGCGAAAGCGTCTTTCGTCTCGTGATCCAGTTGTTGTAGCATACTGGATCTATATGTTGGCGATGTCATCCTTCTAGTTCACTCTCCCTCTGGTGTACAGAAAACAGCACTCACGTTCTTGCCTGCTGGCATTCGGAGCGAACACGTGCTCAACATGGTATGCAGCAGATATTCACTTCTGGTCTTCGTGGCCGCCGGCGTTTGGTTTCTTCCAGGCTGCGCGGCTGCATCAACAGGCTCCTCCGCGGAGATAAACAGACATCAGGGCATACACGTGTTATACTCTAGCGGAGTGGAAGAAGCAACATGCGCCGACGAGAACACGGGAATTACAGTAGAGGTCGCGGCTGACGAAACTGAAGCAACGTTCAAATGTGGCGATACTGTTACTGCTCTATACCCGGCAGATTGTAACGGCGACGTATGCCCCAACACGGAATTAGCACGTAGAGGGGATCAGAAAGTACAACGGATTTGTGAAGACGCCGAATGCGGAAAAATAAAGGCTTTAAACGATGTTTTCCCCGGTGCAACGAGAGACGATAGTACTGGTGAGCACGTGCACGTCCTGAAGTTCCCCAAGGAGGATCGGCCACAGAAAGACGCGTGGTATCACTGCAAAAGCGCGGAGGGGGCCACCACTTGCAAAGTTAAAATCAGCGTTGCAGCGGCTCTCAAGGACCCGCTGGAAGACTACATATGCTCCGAGGAGAATACAGATGTCGCAATAGAGGTCGGGGCCGAGGAAGAAGAAGCAAGGTTTAAATGCAGTGGTGCTAACACTGAGCTAGATCCGAAAGATTGTACCAGAGGATCTTGCTCAAGTGTGGTGGCATCGCGAGATGGCGATGGTCAACAGTTACAAATGGTTTATGATGACGAGTCTTGCGTAACACCGAAGCCTTTAACCGAGATCGTCCCATCTGCCACGAGGCACGACGATGCTGTTAATCATGTTTACAAGCTAACATTTCCCAAGGACAACAGGGCGGAGCAGAACCTGTGGTACCAGTGCAAACCTGCAGATCGCAGCACGACTTGCAAAGTAAAAATCAGTGTCCACGAAGCTCCACCAGAGCCACCCTCTTCAACTGCCGAAAACAAATGCGAAAACGGCGGAGAGGTACTGAATTTGACTGCGTCACCAAGCTCGCCACTCACATTCGTCTGCCCGGAATCACTTCCTCTGAAACCTGGCGAGATGAACGTTTACGACAACACCGATGCTCAATGCAAGGAGGAGGTGGAACTATCCAGTCTCGTAGATGCGAGACTGGTTGGAGTAAAGCAGAAGGCTACACTTGTAACAGGGGACACAGTGTATACGCTAACTGTTAACAAGCTGCCGCCGAAGACGGCATTGCTCTGCTATAGGTGTGCCGCGACGGAGAGATATTTGAAGTCCTTGAGACAGTCGGCAGACGGTGTTGACGAGAATGATTGCTTGGTTAAAGTCATGGTAGGAGCAGACCCTACAGCGACAACTACTCCCGTGACGCAGACTGAGACTCAGTCGATTCCAACGACGTCCTCGACCCTGTCTTTGGGAAGCAATATGGTCCTGTATCGTAACCTGCTAATTGTGAGTCTCTTGGCGGGCGCGACACACAGGTTATAGAACAGGACGACGGAAGGGTGTCTCGCAGCGTCTGTTTTTAGTGTTGTTTTCGTTCATAGGAACAACGACAGAGCTTCAGCTAGCGTCTACTTGTGTGGTCAAATCTGTTGAAATTCGACTGGCCACCTGGTGTTGCTGCCGCAGGGTAATATGGCTACTACTGTCACTGTTTGCTGCCCGATCGCCGCCCACACTGGCGCTGTGGTCGCCACAGCTGCGGGAAGAGCATCTATGTTATTGCGTGACAGCTGCCGTCGTGGGGCCATGTTGCGTTCTTGTAATGTGTCGTTTCTTTCTGATAATCGAGCATTTCTTTGTGAGTGTTTGTGGGGTGGTCGGCCGGCAGGCGAGCACCGAGACCCACACGCTGAAGGATAACGGAGACCTCTCAACGGTTTTGTGTCTGTAGACGGGACTACCCTCAGCCCTATGCGCAAGACTGAACAGGGGGATGTTTCGTAGCACACCGTGGCTGTGGTATCCTTCTGTTATCCACGAGTATCCTACGTCTACCAGGAGTCCCTACTCTGGTCACTGAATCCCTGAGCGTGAACGCTGTAGGTCTGTTGTATATATTCACGAAGTTTCAAATGGTCGGTAGGGAACAAACTGCCTCTGGACGGTCTTAACCCGGCTAACGTATTCCATCAGACGGTGAACTATCATTCCTAAGTGAATCGTGTTCATGAACAACGGAGTAAGGAGTCGACATGGCTGTGCGGATACGATCCAAGGATTACTGCCAAGATGATCTGACCTGTTATCCCCGGCGCACCTCACGAATGTGAGGTCGTGTCCGGCAGTCAGAAAGAACTCTGTTGTCTGCAGCTCATGAATGGAGCCATATTCATTATCCTACGTTCTCGAATGACTCTGTCTATTCGATGGAAGTTATGTCAAAGTGAGCACATAATATCACTGAATATAAGGGTATGCTGCTGAATGTAAAACTACAAGCTGTAAACAAAGCACTCCTTAACTTGATCTGAGTAGCCAAGAAAACCACACTATAAACCCAAATAATCACCCCTCCGCTGAATACACATCGAGTTATGGTTCCCTCACGAATTACCATTCGGGTAATCAAAGCACGAATCTTGGATGGCAATCCTAGAATAATAAGGGACGACGTAAGTATTAACAAGCCATTGTTGTTGGATGGAATTATTTTTAATGTCGCATACCATGTTAGAGAATACCCTTCAGGTACGTTCTAAATAGATCGCTGTTACGCTCGGGGGCACAGACAATGCCACACACCTTATATCAGTATTGCACGGATATAATTGATTACATGCTACCACCTAGTAAAAGCAACGCTAACATCCCGAGTAAACCTATTCTTTGAAACATACTTTCGTTTTCACCGTCTGCGCGGTGTCAAAGTACCAGCAGCCATGTGGTCTTTCAAGAGCTTCTTGCGTTTGCAAGCGCTTTGAAGCCTCAATGCAATCAGCAGCCGCAATCGACCGACGGGCAGAACGACTCATCTACAGAGTAGCCCCGGCGACTGATCGCAGTCTGACACTAAGACAATACGGAGGAGCTCACGCAAACACCTTCAGAACTGCGACTCTACCAATCAGCGTACTGTCTTTGATTTTGGGATCCCTGTGTCCGAGCGGCCATCCAATCGTGTGTATTCGTTTGCCTTGTTGACGCCCGTTGCGAGCCTACACCACCACATCCGGAAACGCATTTTGATGTGCGGCAGTGATGATGAGTTGGTGAGTGGGCAGCTGCCAGTTAGACAGCAGCATGTGGGGGAGCTCGAAAAATTTGTACCGGTTACATCAGTATTAAGTCACTCTAGAATTGCCAGACCTTATTCTAACACCTCGTTTGAGGCTGATCATCTCGGAGCTTGACATATTGCCGTCTTGAGCCTGAGAAAGGAAGACTGTCGACACTGCTCTTCGGAAGCGGAAAGCCCCGCTAGTCGTGACACTGAAACACGTCATCACCGTCTCACTGATCCGCGCCAACAAACGCCTGCCGCAGTCCACGCATCTAACAAGATGCATATCGGCTGAACCCCAACCGGTTCTAGGCCAGGGGCTGGTGATCGGACGTCTCTGTGGGGAGCGTCTTCAAATTGGTATTACGAACTAGGGGACAGTGCTCCCTAGATGAGGAGACTCAGAAAATTCATTTCGACTGTAGAC
>NW_017383511.1:0-6777 GCF_000006565.2 Toxoplasma gondii ME49
CTTCCACGACTGGAACGCCGCTGCGGGAGCGCACGGAAGACACCAAAAAGGTAGGAGAAAGCTGCACAGAGAGATTAGTGAAAGCCATGTAGAGGGTCGCTCAGAGAAGGTGAAACACGTCGAGAACCAACCGGGCACCTCGAGCTACAGTAACTGCTACGACACATGATCCTTTTGGGGGGGAGTGTGTGTGCGAACGATACTGCACAGTTTGTTTTGCCCTGTCTCCACACATGTCAACAGTTAACAACAGTAAATATAGTCTCCATTGCGTTCTTCTCAGCGGATCAACCAATTCCTCGGCGAGTGGCTCTTCAATCGAAACAGGTCCGAGAGTATGAGTCCCCTGACTCAACATTTGGGCATCCCTTGGGTAGTGCGGCAGGCTGTCGAGAAATTTACGCCCCAGTTGAGATATTCCTACGATGAAGAGAAGAATGAACTGAGCGTGGCCACGACTCTTACAGCTGGGCTAACAAAGGTACGGATCTATTGCGACATCGAAAAGAAACGCACTATGCTGGCTATGGGGGATGCTCCTTCATCAGAAGTGAAATTTCCAGATGTATGTGCGTCGGAGGTTGCAGGCGTTTTGTGTTAAGTCTTAGTCCAAATCGCTGATGGAGAATACCCTGCATTCGAAATAACGTGGAGCCCGTCGGACGAGAGACAATGCAACGAATGCACTCGGCACCTATCTAGCTTTACCAAGATGGCTAATCCCAGAATGTCAGATGCCCAGCATGTCACACCAGAGTCTGTGTTTGTTTGACTATTTCCGGAGGCCTCCAAGCGGTGCTGGTCAGAAAGCCTCACAGAGACGGTTGTACCAGAGGAGCGAAGAGCGGAGGAATTCAGGGATCGAGTTACCGATGTGGTCACAGCTACTTCTTCAGAGCCCCGGATGTGCCTTTTCTTCTTCTGCTGCGAATTTTTACAGACCATCCGCCTGAATCTTTGTGGTTTGGGGGTGGAGCAAAACGATGAAGACGCTGGAGGAGCGTGGAAGTCGTCGACGCGGATTGAAGGAACTGTTCTGAAAACAGTCCAGAGGAACGATAGTTTGGATGCAACTCTGTACGAAACGCGTCGTATCATCAACGACAGTGGCGATCCGGTAACAGTCTTACCGCAGCTGTGTGTTGGTGACTCTTTGCGAAAGCACCGATGCTACCTTGGAGTAAACCTGTTCGATGTTTAACAGGAAAGAACGCACGATAGCATTCCGGCGTCTTGTATCCCCGCCGCTGTTTTCACCGCAGGAGTTTCATTGCTGGATTCAAAAGCCATTTAGTTTTCTGGTCTGTTCGTTGCCCTTCATTTGACTGTCATGAGGTGTTTGGCGTGTAGTTTTCCTTCAGCGTTTTGCTTCCGAGTGAGTGATGGGCTGTTCCGCGAATTTGTTCCTCTGCGCTAAAGTATTGGCCGATCTTCGTATTGGCACAACTTGGAAGTAATGCACTGTTACTATCCTGCTTGTTTTTCTTCAGAATGACCATTCGAAAGACCAGCTGTGGTACACTGCTCAGCTACACAAGGACAACCTGCCTCAGGACATCATCGTCAATCGATATTTTGATCGCGTCAGTGGTCCCCCACCCCTAGACGAGACAGTAAGTGTCTATGTTCGATACGACGTGCTCGCTCTGAAGGAAGAACAGGGGTAGTCGCGCGTTCTGGGCATAGGTTCTTCTCGGCGAGCGCAAACACACGGAACCATCTCAGGACTGCGCCAGTTTATTGACAAGAGCTGCGTCAGCGTACTGTTCCATCTGTTTTTTGCTATTTTAGCGGAATACCAACTTAGTGGCCGCCATCGTAGTTTCATCGGATCTGTGTTCTAATTCATCGTGCTTCGCTGCTTCCGTCTTCAGCACCTGTGCTCGTTGGCAGAAGAGAGAGGCGGATGCGAGTCAGAGCAGACCGGCGACAGCGGAGAAAAGCAGGGTATCTCCACAGAAGAAAGCTCTACGAGGGGGTGTGGAACACCTGGGCACGGAGACGGTCGCGTGGAGGGACACGACGAGGGAAACAAATTCAAGCAAATGGTAATCTTCGGGACGCCACTGGATGAGGAACTGTTCTCTCCTGATATCTATTCCCTTAACCACTGAACTTCATTCTCATTGATGCGGCTGAGCGAAACAAATTCGCTCTCTTTAAAAAGTGACATTTTTTCAGTTGTTCCATGCTGCAAGGCTTGCAAGCGTGGCGCCCGTTGAGGCGCACAATCTCATGAAGAAAGGAGGCTCGTGCACGCCAGCTGGTCTGTGCAATTGGCAGTGCAGTTGGAAACAGTTTTTTTAAGCTGCACATAAAATGTACACCTATACGTGTCTGGTGTATCTGCAGCAGTGTTGTGGTGAATCGCTCTTGAAATAAACGTTACGTCTTAGCAATTGTATTTTCCTTCCATATATCCTCCATTCCTGTTTTTCAGGGTGAAAAGGCGGTTTCAGCGGTCAAGAACCTCGTCGACAGTGCCCTGGGATCGGATCCGTCAACAGCAGGCTGGTCGCTGAGTAGTGGAAAAGGTGGCAGCCGCATTTTCCAAAGAGAGGATGAAACAGATCGAAATTTGCCTGTTGTGGGGATTGGAGTCATCCTGTTGAAAAATATGGATATATCGCTGGAGACGGTTGTCAACTATCTTGCAGAGCCGGAGAACAAGCTGGAGTTCGACTCTCAGATTCTGAAAGGTCAGGCTCGTTCCACTGCTTTGTCGAATTGTACTCTCGTCTGTGCGCATTCGAGCTAACATTCATTCCTCGGAGTGTGCTCGTAAAATGCTTGCCGCCCTGCATCTAATGGAATCACAGAACGAATGACGCGCGTTCAGAAGCCACTCCATGACGAAAGGTTGCCAGGCGTGACTGTGGGGGAGTATCGAGAACCAAAGACTGAAAAGAAACAAAGTGTCACATATGATTTTGTAAACGCCGTTCCTCATCGTTGGCGGAACTCTCTGACTGCATTGAAAACCAATACATTTACTTTCAAAACTGGATGTTCAGTTGCTGTGACATTCGTTTGTGTTACGCCCGCGAACGATGAAACGAGCATGCGCTGTGTATCTACGCGACTCACCTTGGGTTAACATTTCTTCTCCGCCTGCCCTGTTTTGTCCCTGTGTGCGGATCTTCGAGAACAGCTGTGAAGTTAGACGATTTACCTTGTGGAGCGCGAATCATGTATCAAGCCTTCAAGGGCCAGTGGGGATTCGCCGGCAGAGACTTCACTCTCCTCTGCTACCAGAAAAAGGTAAGAAAACTGTGGGGGAAGGCAGCCAACGATAAGCGCAAAACTCTTAATGGTTCAGAGGTTTGCGAAGCGCCTGTACTCGGCAAGTTATCGTCTTGTCTTACTGTTCTGTCTCAGAAAACAGTGATCCACCGGCCACTGAATGTCTGATGTTTTGCTGAAGCACGTACGCGCTAGTAGAATTTCTGAAGAAAAAACCATTCGTACGTAGCATTTCCCATGTGCCCTTTCATTCCTGCCGTGGCCCGTTGTGACGTGCTTGCCTGTCTTCTCGTGGTAAACAGAAAGGCGGGGCTTCTCTGGAGAGAACTCATTGAAAAGCAACTACTACTCAACTCCAGGCCTCTGGTGAAATGTAAAAATTCGATAATTGCATCCATTTCATGCGTCTGCTCGCTGCTTTATCAGATTTCAGACAAGCGTGTGATCCTTGGAATCTGCTCCCTGGATTATCCCAACGCTCCCGCGGCCGCTGATCTGTGGCCCTCCGGGGCTGGAACATTCGTTAGAGCGACGTTCCTGAAGGGAGGTTACGACTTGCAGGTTCTTGCGAGTGGAGACGTTCAGATTTCGTTCGTCTCGCAGGTAGGATACCTACAGCCAAGTAACGCGGGACTAAGCTCACTCAATCTCCACGTATTTCCACGTACTGGTGTCACCCTGATGTGTTACCTTGGCAGGTCTACGTGTCTCCGCTGTCGCTTGGTTAGCTTATGTCAGATTTTGGCGAACGAACGAAGCAACCGACGCTTTCGCTCAGTACCAGAAGCACCTCCAGCCCCCTCAGAGCCCTTTGCCTGACCTTCCTTTTTTGTTGTTTTCTCAGGCCGACTTGAAGGCCTACGGTGTGCCCGCTTGGATCAACAAGCGTGTTAAGGCTGAACAACTTAACATCGTTGCATCCATCAAAGAGCATATTGAAAAGCGATTTGGGTGAGGTGAATGATCCATGAGATATGCCCTTTGTTTCAGCTTCAGGATGCTACATTATTTGCTGTGCCCTGGTGTGGAGAGGACTGATGTTACTTAAACATGACACAACTCCCAACTTCACAGAGACAAATCAAGTTCATCGTCTCGTGCGTCTATCAGTTCACCTTGACCAGGACTTTATATCGCAAGGGTGCTCATTACCCACTCCTTGTGATTCCTTACTCAGCGTGCAGCCCTTTGTTTTATCATAGGGCTTACAATGTCGTACCAGCGGAGCCTACCCCCTCTCAGTAGTCTCTACCACGGAGGTAGACGTTTGGCCGCTGAATGCAGTTGTGAGAATATAACAAAGTATAACTGCTTTTCAAAAACAGAACCCTTTTGGAACCGACAAATCATTACATCAAGTAGGCATTAACACAGTGATTGAAGTGTCCATTTCAGAGTGCAGTATCTTCAGTGTTATAAAGGGTTTCTTCTTAATTAGGTTTCGGGTTCCGTGATCAGCGAGACGAAACGGTAGTTTTCAGTTCACCTCCGCATATTTCACATCATAGCACTGAGCGTAAGAAGCATCAGGACTGGCGAAACCGGGGACAACACCGGTTGCCTCTACGTCGGCTGCCTCGAGTCATAATAAGGCTCAGTGTGAGCAACCGTCGAAATATGTTCCGAACATACGCTCGATGCTCCTTAGTTTTTTTTTAAGCCAGTTGCTGCCATCCCGACAAACACTACCTGTACTCAAGGAATTGAAGCTAACAATTCTAACAACCCTTCCCTTGCCTAATTATACTCTTGCAATCTCGGTGAAACATGGAGTACATGGTTCGGATATTCAAGTGTGATATAATGAAGAATGAACGAGCATCGAGCCATCTGCTCGGTCATTTTCAAGGAGTCGATGATGGAGCTCTCACATCTGTAAAGAGTTCCATGTCACTGGAAAAGAGCAAACAGATATCGTTCACTTGCCCCGTCGTGATAAGAGTGTAGTTGCTCTCTGTTCTCGACACGATCATTCCTGGAATAACCGTTCAGGGACGACTCCGGTAAGTGGGTGTTTCTGCCCGCGCCTTAAGTGACTAGACTGATCACAAGGGAATCCGAACAGGCATCGCGATATTCTAGCTTCCTTGGACACAGCACTAACCTTCGATAGAGTTGCACACAGGGTCACGTTTTCTAGAGAATCCCAGTTACATCACCGCAATGCCAATTTCTACCCGTCTTGAGAATTTGGGTTCTCCTAACGTATTAACTTCAAGCCAGATTACGAAGCAGCCGTAGTTCCTTTGGTCCAGCTCTGCCGTTTGAGGCGATACTTATGATGTCGCGGTCATATCGCTGGAAAAGTGTATTTGTGGTATCTACAAAGGAACCCGAGTTCATGCTGTGGCAATCGACCCCAAAGCGTGACGTTTCTGGGGAATGCCTCACATCACTGCTGCCAAGGTCCGAAGGAGAATTTTATTCCCCCCCCCAAGATCAGCGCCACTAAAGTGGTGGAGCGACGGTGAACATATGAAGAGGCCACAGGAGTAGTAAAGGCTACAGAAGTCCGACTGCTCTCAGAAGCTCTTCTTCCATGACAATGCCATCTTTTGTGATAGCGTAGGTGGCAAGACGCATTGCTGCTGCAACGCGTGCCCCTCAAAGTATTGGGCTGCTTTCTCGAAGGTGGGACGATAGTTGCCTTCCTGGAATGCGCGTTCACGCGGTGTTTCCTGGTCGTTGGAGTATGGCGAAAATCGTATTGCTGAAAGTATATCTTCGTTCCTCATGAGGCAAAGCTTTTACTCACTCACCGTCGCCAGCTCTCATCAGGGAGCCTCACTTTGTCAAAGGTACCGAAAAAATATTCTTTGTTTCGAATTGCTATCGCCTAGCAAATCTGTGTCTCCGGACGACTGTAGCTTCCCGGTGTCATTCTTGCGCGTCTTGATGCCAACCGTAACAGGTGGGTAGATCATGCAGCAGTACTGTGGACTTAGCCGGATGGGGCAGCGGAGGCCGGATGAAAAAGTTAGGAAGCGGCGTGGGCAGGAAAATTTACGTGATCTAAGGCCGTTGCATGAGTTCCATCGCAGTGCTAGGGGTTTCGTTCCCTGTGTCCTCCTCGTGTCGACAGTTACAACATACTCCCTCTTTACTGATCCTCGCTGTCGGCAGCCCTCATGATGGACCATCCTCCCAGCATCAAAAAAGAGAGCGCCACGCTCCGCCAACGCGCTACATGGCATCTTCGTAGCCAGGAGCTTTCCCAGTGAAAGATTCGGATCCACGAAGGAAAGTGGCGAAACCTCGTGGTAGCTTAGGAAAAATGATAACTTAGGGAATTTCATTTCTATTCCGTTGTTGTGCTGCTGGCGGCACGCAACGCTGTCGCTCACGGGATTGCTGGCACCATGTTAGTTGGAATGCCTGTTTCTAGAGCGAAACATGGCTTGGAATCGACACTGCTGCCCGGAGTGGAACAGAGATGACTGAGGCAGCTTGTACGACGAAATCCACCTCTTTTGTCAAGTGTACACACCCTGAATGTTGCTGGTGAAGCTGGCTCGTGCGTCCTTTACTCCTTTA
>NW_017383512.1:0-6513 GCF_000006565.2 Toxoplasma gondii ME49
ACTTGTGCCAGGGCCAGTACAGAGTGTCGGCACTGACCAGATGCAAGCAGTGCCAAGCCACTGCGGTGTCAGTCAATCAAACGTGATGGAAGGGTGTCTGCCGACAGCTCTGCCTGGTCCTGACAGAGCACCCCACGCCGAAGGTACCCGTGGGACACAACGTCCGGCTCTGCCGCTGACCACATCGTCGACCGACCCTCAGCTTGCTGCTCCTCCGTCGCCGGAGAGACCACCAGTTGCTTTTGTGGAACTAAGACGGCCACCTTGGCCCCTATTTCCACCAGCTGACGTGTTATATCGCGATCGTGTTCGAAAAACACTTCTCCCGGCACCAGGAAGTAGCCAGAAAGAAACTGAGTCAGGACAAGGATTGTTGGAGTTGTCTCTAGGTACTGTCCCTCATGTCGGTGCTCCGGCTGTACATGGCAGCGACAGCAGATGGTGGCATCAACTGGAGGCGATGGAACTCGCAGTGGTAGCGAGAAGGCAAGCCGATGAGAAAAGGGAGGCTAATGAGGAGAGGCGGGTCAGAGAGAGAAAGCAGGCCGAAGAGAGAAAGGAGGCCGAAGCGAAACGGCAGCTAGGTATCAGCAGTGCGCTACTTCCCCTGAGGGCGCAAGTCCACGCATTTCCAGAAGAACGTAAGGACAGTTTGGCTCGTTGCTGGAGGAGCTTTTGAAATACGGTCCTCGAAATAAGGGAACGAGAGAGAAGAACATGCTCCCAGAGGAGCGTCAGCCCATAGCACTATCTGACAGAGTACGCCTTTTCGAGACTGGCGTATGGTGCCGACGAAGCCATGACTACCCGCGTAGTTTGTGCTCGCGGTCTAACTCAAGGGTGGCACGTGTCTATCTTTGCGTGGTCCGCTATTTTGGCGTGCATTTCTCAGGCACTACAGGAGGTGACGACGAAACAGCGTCGAGCTCTGTCCCCAGCTTGGGCACAACGGGCTCTGCGATTCCGCACACACAGGATCCTTGTGAGGGTGAGTCTGGGCTGTCGAATGGGAGGGCTGCAAGCTTGGACGAGGGATCGCAACCTGGCCCGCCACCTACACAACAACCAACATATCTGCGTCTGGCGCATTCGGGACGGCGACTAGTGACTGGGGAGTCCCAGGCATCGCCTTCCGGAGATGAGGGTGTGGCTCAGCGCTCCGGACAGGAGGAGGAGGAGGCAGAGGAAGGGGAAATCCGGGAGATGCTGGCGTGGCTACGCGGTACGCTGTAGACGAAACGTCTATCTCGCCGCCCAGCTGCGTGTGTGATTGACCCGTCAGGCAATGCGGCTGCAGGGAGGGTTCGTCGGTGCAAGACCCGTTCAGGAATGGTTGATTCAGTAGACTGTGTGTCCACATCGTTGAGCGAGGGAGGGTGGTGAAGTGCTTATCATACTCTGCCTAGACCCGAGCGATTGTCGACAATTCCCTGCAGTCGCCCTGTGACGCGGTTGGGTCCTGCTTTCTCCTTGCATGTTTGTCTCAGGCATGATGGGAGAGGGCCAAGGAGAGGCGTCGGCGTCTGCCGACAGTCAGGGCGCAGCCGGTGGGTTTGCAGACGCTCAGACGCCGAGTCGTGGTGAGGGTGAGTCTGTGTGGATGAGTGGGAGATTAGGAGGCGTGGACGAGGGATCGGGTTCCGGCCGACCACCTGCTCATCAGCTACCGCATGCGCTGTCGGTCTATTCGGGTCGAGATATGGTGGGTGTCGACGACCAGATAACGTCGCCCGGAGACGAGGGTGTGCCGCATCTTGTCCCGGAGGCGCTGGATGACGAGCAGCTCCAAGAAATGAGAAGATGGTTAGAAGGTACGATTCGCGCGCATCGTCAGACGGGTCACCATGTAGCGTCTCTGGCCGACACGTCAGGCATGCTGGTTGTAGGAGGGGCACGCTTGAAAAAAACGCAGATATGGCATGGTCTCGTCGGTAGACCGTGTGTCCACAGCGTAGAGAAAAGGGGAGTGTGATGGAGAAATTAGCATTCTGTCTCGAGAGCGAGGCGCGTTTCCATGACTTCAGCCATATTCACGCGGCTGAGGTGATCCTCTGCGTCTTTCATGCATTTCGCAGGTGTGTTGGAAGCGGGCGGCGGAGACACCCCGACGTCTGCTGACACGCAGGGCACAACCGCTCCATTAACACCTATGCAGACACATGGTCGTGATGAGGGTAAATCTGGGTGGCCGAGTGGGCGGCCAGCAAGCGTGGACGAGGGATCGCAACCTGGCCCGCCACCTACACAACAACCAACATATCTGCGTCTGGCGCATTCGGGACGGCGACTAGTGACTGGGGAGTCCCAGGCATCGCCTTCCGGAGATGAGGGTGTGGCTCAGCGCTCCGGACAGGAGGAGGAGGAGGCAGAGGAAGGGGAAATCCGGGAGATGCTGGCGTGGCTACGCGGTACGCTGTAGACGAAACGTCTATCTCGCCGCCCAGCTGCATGTGTGATTGACCCGTCAGGCAATGCGGCTGCAGGGAGGGTTCGCCGGTGCATGACGCGATCAGGAATGGTTGATTCAGTAGACTGTGTGTCCACATCGTTGAGCGAGGGAGGGTGGTGAAGTGCTTATCATACTCTGCCTAGACCCGAGCGATTGTCGACAATTCCCTGCAGTCGCCCTGTGACGCGGTTGGGTCCTGCTTTCTCCTTGCATGTTTGTCTCAGGCATGATGGGAGAGGGCCAAGGAGAGGCGTCGGCGTCTGCCGACAGTCAGGGCGCCGCCGGTGGGTTTGCAGACGCTCAGACGCCGAGTCGTGGTGAGGGTGAGTCTGTGTGGATGAGTGGGAGATTAGGAGGCGTGGACGAGGGATCGGGTTCCGGCCGACCACCTGCTCATCAGCTACCGCATGCGCTGTCGGTCTATTCGGGTCGAGATATGGTGGGTGTCGACGACCAGACAACGTCGCCCGGAGACGAGGATATGTCGCCGCTTTCTTCAGGAGCGGTGGACGACGCAGTCATCCAGGAAGTGTTATTGTGGTTAGAAGGTACGTTGCGCCAGAGCCCAAGGCTCACTTCCAAGGAGCTTATATGTTGAGATCTCAGGGACTGCAGTTGCAGGAAAGGTGCATTTGCCCAAGCCAGTCATATCATGTTCGCTTCCGTACGCCGTGAGTTGACGGCGGTGCGCGACGATGGTAATGAAGAGATTAGCAAGCTGTCCTCACAACCGACGGAGTGCCCATGAATCTTGCAGTCTCCGTCTCACGCCGATGAGATGCTTATCCTCCACTGCATCTTTCAATCAGGCGCTACAGGAGAGGACGACGGAGCGGCGCAAACGTCTGATGACACTCACACTGCAGTCACTAATCTCTCGATGTTGCCGACACATTCCTTTGGTGAGCGGCCACTGGCAGTTTGGGCGCGGCGGCTGGTACGCAGCAACCTCTAGGAGGTTTGAGGGGAGTGGCGGCGATATGGTGACTACTGATCTTGAGTGACCTGTTCGCAGAAGTTGGAAAAAAAAGATGGCCTTGCGTTGTCAGGGAAGTGTCTGGGAGTGGCGTAGCGGCCGGCGCCACGATGTAACCCAGAGGGGGCTGGACCCAGTCGGTAGAGGGTGGAAGTGCCTCTTGGTGGAGTGGCTGCTGCCAGACGATTTCATTACGAAGCAGTGGGGGGGGGGGGCACCTTGTGGTCTGTGCGATAGTTGCCGGCCCCCGACGGGTCATAGAGGATCAAGGACTGGCGCACGTGACCGATGTGTCTTAGCAGCCCGCCTTCGCCTCTGAGTGCCAGTAAGGAACCGCCTCTATCCAAAACGGTTTCTGAAAGACTGTCGGCAATGATCTGAGCGTGGCACACTTTGCCAGCAAGCCGTTGGATGCGCACAGCTCGAGTAGTTGCTGCTCGATAACTCACTCGTTGTGATGCTTCTCTGTCCTTGCGTGCTGCTTGCAGGCGCTGGGGAAGAGGAGGGTGCGAGCACGACCATGTCTCGTGAGAGCCAGCGGCGGTCAAGTGATTTCTCGTCTGAGACGCCATTTCACATTAATGTGGCGGCGTCGGAAGTGTCAAGCGAGACGGGTGCTGATACGGAAACGCAAGGAATGGGAACGAGGGAAAGTATGATGGCGATTTCGTCTTTGCGCCCATCAGCTGAATTGCTCTCCGAAGAGGGATTCGTCACACCAAGCCCGGCTCCACAACGTGTGCAGGAAACAGGGCTGCATCAGTCGTCAGGAAGCGGCATTCAGGGGACTGGCTCCGTACAGGCGACTATGCAGTTTCCGGCAATCAAAGACGATAGCGTGAGATTCTCGCCTACTTGGGATTCCGAGCCTGTGATGGAGTGGTGGCCTCTGCAACTGGTGTTGGAACTTCAAACGCCGACGACAGAACTGGCGTCTGAGACACCCGGGAGCTCGGTATCCTTTCCTCATTTTGGATCCGTCGACCGGGAAACACGGGCAGTGGATCAGCCGCACGGATCCGCTGATGAGCGAGACCGTTCGCGACTCACCGGTGGAAGTGCTGGTCATGAGGAAGCTTCCTCTAAAGGCGCTTCAGACAGTAAAGGCTCTCTTTCGTTCAGCGGGGTTTCTGCAAGGACTAGTGGCAAATCTATGACGTTAGGGGACGCGATGCCTTCGTTCCGAGATGTGGAGACAGTGGATGCAGTCAGCGGATCGGACGGACGGGGCAGTGTGCCACCACACCCGGAGTATCTCGGACTTCAGGAACGAGGAGCGTTCCATCAACATCGGCGAGGACGGCTGCATGCTGCTACATTCGGTCCGCTGACGAGGCCACCACAGCGGCCGCAATCACATCGACCACTGCGGGAGCGTGCTGGCGTCTCAGGTGGGACACTGTCACCCTCGGCGTTCACTGCAGACTCGCCCAAGCCTAGTGGGAACTCGAGTTCTGAGAAATTTGACTGATGCGAATTCTCCCGTTCTTATCAAAACGCCACTGTCGAAACACGTACCGGGTTGGGGTCCACCAGGACTTGAAAGACTGTGGGATAACAGGCGTAGCATCGCATGTACCCATCATTGGAAGTGAGTCACTATCGTTCCAAGCGGCAGCGAGAACCACCAAAACAGAACAGAGTGCACACGTGCATTAGTCCGAGCGGTAGTCAACAAGAAAGCATTGGACGAGTCGATCGACAGGCACCGCATAGGTAAATTCTTGAGTAGCTTGGAGGGCGCAGGAAATCCGAAACGAGATCAACGGTGGGGGACCTGATCGGGCTGAGGCTTGACCCAGACGGGCGTTAGTCAGCGAACGAAGGCAGGTCGACCCTGTCGAGCTTTTATCCTTGAGAAAATCGGTCAGGGGCTCGCAGTGTTGATTGCAGCGGTGGTGCCTGCAGGCGTTTGCAAGAAACAAAACGCAGTTCTGTTTCATGACCATCTCTGTGGTGGGTCGGCATGTCCTGGGGCTTTACAGGCGTCGATGGCTCTCTAGTACGTATCGACGTCACAGTCTTGCAGACGTATATAACACCAGTTGGCGTAGCGTCTTCTGTCAGCGGACGCGAGATTGTTCCGTTTAACGCCGTATTCACAGGAACCATTATCACGATATGGGTTGCTGGGTTTTATCTGGCTGGAACTAGATCTTCTCCATAAGCGAGATGCCTGAACGAAATAATTGTATTCTGCCAGGAGGTGCGTAAAATCTCGTGCACCTGTGTGCTAAGGCAGCAAACGATGTTCCACGTGACTCTCTCCGGCAATGAAAATAGAGCTCCGCTGCACTGCAATTGCGAGATCAGTGTTGCAGCGCTTGCTGTGTCACGCGGCTTCACCTTTGGCCGCGTGCATTGTGGTCGGGCACGGGGCTATATCTTCGAGTTCACAGTCTGCATCGTGCAAAAGGATGGCCAGATTATTTCAAGTCAGGTACTGGAATTCTGATTCTACATTCTGCCCTCTGCAGTCGTGATTCGTTTGGACAAGTGTTCGAGTACAGTAAGCGTGCGCTTCTTGGGGCATGGTGTACGAACACGCGTGCCTCGTTCGTCCGACCGCGCTGTTCTGGCGATGACTTTAACGTTTCAGTTTCTCGAACGTGTTGTTTCGCCTTGCTATGCAATGTTTCACTATGTTGGGCCCATGAAATGCGCGTTCAAAACGCGTGAGCGCCCCTCAGGAAGATGTGTATCGCTCTTGTGCCCACCGTCGCGTCGTCTATCCTGTCCTGTTTATCGTTTGTTCGTTGCCATTTTAACTACTACTTCTGTAGTGGAGTGGACCGAGCAAAAGAACAGCATGGAATCCCTTATGCTTGAAATATTCCTATGATAGACAGAGCAGCTGCTCGAAGGCAAGCCTCGTACAGATCGTTTCCAAAGTTTTGTCGCTTCTTTGCCTTGAGTAGCCTAACCTGATAAGACGGCTCACGAGCTAGATTCGTGGAACTGCCAATAATCTGTCGATCCGCACGGCCCTGATTCTGCGTGGCACACGTGCTTCGAGATAAATATGTAAGTAAACAAGCCCTATATGCCTACTTTGTATCGACCCTGAAGAGGTTTGTACCGTGCACAA
>NW_017383513.1:0-1005 GCF_000006565.2 Toxoplasma gondii ME49
CTCTCCTCTTTCTCTGTCTCCTCCTCCGCGGTGTCTCCGTCTCTAGGTCGGTTTGTTTCTCTCGCTTCGCTGCCTGTGGCGATGCGTCGTGAAGGCGGTTTTTGACGGGTCGGCGTGGAAGCGGCAGGCAGTCGCGGCGCAGCCTTTCGGGTGTACGTACACTCGCTCTCTTCTCGCGTGCCTCGTCTCCTCAGGAGGCAACGAGGAGCTCGCTCAGAGACACCCAGAAATCCAGGTCGTCGGCAGCGGTTACGAGCGTACGCCTGGAGTGCAGAAGATGGTCCGCGATGGAGACGTCTTCTCTCTTGGTGAGGAGACAGAACGAGGATGCTGTTTTGCGCGGACACACATGACGCTTCGCAGGAACAGTTCTAGGTCTTGGTGGAGGAACGACTCATGAATCGTGGCGCATTCATAAATCCACCCGCTCGTCCTCCCCTCTTCCGCACTGCGCAGAAAACGGAGAGACGCCGAGAGACACAAAAACAGAAGAAGCCCGGGGAAGGCAAACTCTCGCAGTCGGCGCGACTGCGGAGCAAAAAAAACAAGCGTCGAAATTCTGGAGGAGACTCGCCTCGACGATCGCTGCCTCTCCTCTCCCTGTCTCTCCCTGTCTCTCTCTCCTCTCCCTGTCTCGTCTTCTGTGAACTCTGTCTTCCTCTGTTGTCGTTTCCTTCTTCTCCTGTCTGGTGGTCTCCTCTCCCTCACTTCTTCGACTGCCCGTTCTTCTGATCCTGTCTCTGTCGTATTCTTTTCTCTGCAGGAAGCTTGCGCATTCGCGTTCTGCATGCACCCTGCCACACGGGCGGTCATGTCCTCTATTTTGTGACTTCTTCGAAACACCCGGAGGGAAAGGCTCCTATCCTTTTCACTGGTGCGTCGAGGCGCAGTGACGGGCGCATTTCCTTTTCGTGCTGCGGCAAACGGGGGAATCCCAGAAGCGAGCTAAAAGTCAGACACCTCGAACGGAAACACGGGAGGCTCCGTTCCTGCAGGATTCTCAGT
>NW_017383514.1:0-1070 GCF_000006565.2 Toxoplasma gondii ME49
TTACCTGGGGGCATCGAGGTGTACGTTTGCAGGACGTGACCGACGTCCACCTTTGAGAGGTGAAAATACTCTCAACTGTTTCCATTTGAAAAACTTCTTCATGGAACAAATGAACACCCGTTCACTCGGCAGCAAGGAGACATACACATCATGCAGACAGACTACTCGCACGCGCAACTCTCTAATTGTCTCAACTCAAACAACATGTGAGAACGTATCTATCTATATATATACATATATACATATATACATATATACATATATATATATATATATACATATATATATACATATAGATATATGTATATGTAAATATAGAATTATATATTTATATATAGCAATGGATGTATTTATGTGAGTGCATGCCTTAATTTGAGTGATGAATTTACCTGTTGAAGATGAGCGACAATTTCGAGGGTGGGCTTCAGGTGCTCACGCGCAAGGATGTCGAGAAGCTGCTTCTCCAGGGACTCTACAGAGCCGAACTGCAGACCTACGGCAGGAAATCGAGAGGCAAAAAGACAGACGACAACGAGACGAAAATGTGTGCCTGTGAAGAGCGAAGCGCAGATCGGTGAGAGCGTATCACTGTGGAGGTCAGGAGAGAAATTCATGCACAGGTGCATGCGTGGAGGAGGGAGTTCAGCAAGGCAAGACAGAGAGAGCACGAGCAGCGGGACTTGTCTTACCACTGTACTTTTCGCGGATTTGCAAGAATTTCTTGGCTCGCGTTAAAGAGTTGAGGACGCCCAACGCGCTGCCGCTCGCCCTCTCCAGGCGAACCTGCATTTCTCCAGCTGGGAACGGCTGGAAGAAACAAAGACGACCCACAGGTTCACACATGCGTTTGTTCGCCCAGACAAGCGGCAAAGAAAAAAGCTTAAAATCCGACAAAAAAAAGAAATTCGACAACCAAGAACTTCCGGAAAGCACAGCACACGGAGGCAAGCCGAACCCAGCAGCTGCGGGGTCTGCTCAAAAACGTTTTCCTTTCACTCTCTGTCATCGACTGTTCCTCTCTCTGGGATGCGAGCAACGACTCCGACGCCGGTGACCTTGTCCCCCGCGAA
>NW_017383515.1:0-1005 GCF_000006565.2 Toxoplasma gondii ME49
CACGTTTTCTCCACAGAAAAATGTAAATTGCTTTTGCTGCGTTTTTACAGGAAGTTAAGGAAAGATGTCTGTGCCTCTCGCACCCCCCACCTTTTCGAGCGACTTTTGTCTTTTTTCTAAAGCCTCGATTTCTCCAGCATTTTCGTCGAGGCGGCGGCGCGTATCCAGCGTCTGCTTCTCGAGGTTGCGCGTCTCCTCCAGGAGCCTCTGGACGTTCCGTTTTTTCTCCTCAACTGTCTCTCTCAGCGAGTCTAGCCGACTTTTCACTTCTGCCTCAGCGAGCAAAGAGGCACTCGCCGCTGCTCTGCGAAGTCGCTGGCGAATTGCACGCAACTCCTGGAGCTCCTCTTCGGCCTCCTTCAGAGCCTCGCGAGCAGAAGAAATCGCCTGCCGCAGTCGAACGTCCTCCACGACGAGCCCCTAGAGCACATGCGCCAGAATGAAAAATTTCATGTCAATTCAAACAGCTGCATGTTCCTGTCTACGCACCAACGCAGACATGCACTTCACAAAGAAGGATGACACAAACACGCAGATCAACTCTGATCGCGGCCCAGTCAGGAGCAGATATTCTGGCACGCACACAAGTATACACATATTTACACATCTATATATAAATATATATATATATATGCATATATATATATATACATATATATGTGTATATGTGTATCTATGTAGAGGTATATGCATACGCAGGGATGAGCTTCTCTTTAACATTCCTGGATGTGTATTCACGCGCCTGCGCAGTTGACGGGGAGTCTGTATTCTTTGACCATCCATCGGGCATAACCTCTTTACACACATGCAAACGAATATTTGTATTTGCATATATGCATATGTAGACACGTACACAAATGCAGATCCACAACAATGGACTTGTGTGTGTATCTGTGTATATATATGTGATGATATAAAGCAACAGAAGCACTCTGGAGATCTGCACAGAAAGTCGACGGGTGGTGGCCGAGAGAGCGACTCCTGTTGCGAACATCTGTCTCCATT
>NW_017383516.1:0-1007 GCF_000006565.2 Toxoplasma gondii ME49
TTTGCAGATAATGTGTATCTGCATAGTGGTCCTGTATATGAAAAGCCTTCTTGAGCTCACGCCAAAGAACTCTGTCGCCTAGATCAGCACGCGCGAATGTCTAACGGTTACGGCATGGCAAGATTTATGTCAGAGAAAATCAGGCGGATTGTTAAGGATCCTAAATGCTTTTCTGTGAACACCCGTTCCTGCGTTTTTGGAAAACTGTTTCGCTTTTTCGTCGCTTATGTCGGTGGAGCCCCGAACCGTGTACTTTTGTTTTGACGGGTGTGCAACAACAAATCACGCGGATGATTCCGTTTCTTCCTCTTGTCCTTGGCTGTTCATCTGAATGTTTTACAGACTACGACCACAGAATTGAGATTTGAAGTCGATGAACTGCTGCCAGGAATCGCGTTTTATTTTTTTAGAACTCTTACGGCACTGAGGCTTATTGGAGCTTCGACAGCAGAAAAACAACTGGACTGGAACATCGTGCTTTTGAATTCTGCCGCAGCCCCGAAAACTGTGGCCCCACTGAGCTAATCATTGCAAAATCGTTCGCGTCGGAAAAGCGAAATGGCAAATCGAGAGGAACTCTAAACGGCAAAGCCTTTGTGTAGATGTACGCGAATGCGGAATAGATCTTCTCAGTATGTCATCAGACGTAAAATTATGTGAAGCGTTTTCGGGCACTAGTGCGTCACACAGTGTAGAGGAGTTTTCAGCGTACATACCATGTGCATGAATATCATACATTTATACACACTAATCTATGTGCATCGCTGTACGTTAGCTACGACCCTATCTCATTCCTCACAATGAGTGGCCTCTTATGAGCAAGGGTGCTACGCAAGTCACCTCGATATACTCTATTTACGCGTTGACCAGGACAGACACGTTTGACGATGCAATTCTAGGGTGGAAAATGGAGAGTTACCCCCCGGAATCAGCTGCTCAATTGGCTCTGAACGAAGTTGATTGTGGGGCACTGGAAATGACGACAGGAGAAGTTGCTGACCCACCTG
>NW_017383517.1:0-1046 GCF_000006565.2 Toxoplasma gondii ME49
TTGATACAAACTCCACTCAGCAAGGAACCCCATGAAGAAAACCCGCTGCACCATGCGAAGGGAAGACCCTGTAGCGTTGCGTGGCTACTCGCTCCCGCGATCAACTTCACCAGAGGCTGAGGTTGTCTATGCAGATGATGTGACCAAGCAGGATTAAATTGCTCCAGATGCTGGTGGATTCGTTTATCCAAGTGGATCGACGGTCACGAATAGTGTGCTTATTGCAGCACCGACATCAACCGTGACAGCGATCAATGCCCTTTGAAACAAGAGATGCTCTTACATGACAGTGAATGACTTCGAAAACAATAGAGGAGGACTGACTTCTTGATATCGCGCACTTTGAAGAGAGGCATTTACGCGGTTCCATGCGAGTACTGGAAGGACCACTCTTTTTTTTGCCGCCTCACCGTATTATACATTCAGTGACTCGTAGAGCTCGCGGTTTGCAAATTAGTGATATGGTCATTAGATTTCGGATGCAGTGATCGGCACTCTCCTAAATTTGCCTTGAAACATAGAGCTGGAAACTGTTCCCCTCCTCTTTGCAGCTGATGTGCAATATATTACTGAAAACAGCAAGCCTTCCACAAGTAACGAGCGCTTTGAATCCAATAAGCCAGCGAGACAGCATTTGCGAACTGAATCTTCTATGTTGACTTGGTTAATTCAGTATAGCAAACAGACAATTCATCGCAAACTAGACCAGAGCAACGCTCGTCTCTGTCGTGCAAGCGGAGACAGTGGCATACAGTACCGTAAACTCCCGAGGCCATGTGAAGTCGTAGACAACTGCACACAATGAGCTCTACGCACACAGTTATGTCATGTCTTTATCACATCGCCCTTGACAGATCGTGGAAGAAACTTGTGGATAGTCCTCGCAAACAAGATAGAGACTGCTTCTCAGTTGGAAGGCCTCACACCCGGCGGGGGATATACGTCCTCCAGAAGTGCTCCTTCAAAAGAGTACCGATAATGAACGGTATATAGAGGAAAAGTAAAACAAGTTTACTGTCCCCGGTAGTCGTCGAGATCCATGGCCA
>NW_017383518.1:0-1068 GCF_000006565.2 Toxoplasma gondii ME49
CTCACTGTCCAGTGTACCAACAGCGAAATGGATTTGAGCGGAACTCCTTTTCCTGCTTTACGGGTCGCGAGGACGACAAGAGGCCATCACCTACGCGGTCTTCAGGAGGTGAAGGAAGAAGACGCAAGGTGGCTCTTGGTGAAGAAACTTCTTCTAATGGCTCTTCTGCTTCTGCAGAAGATGCCTCCTTGAACAGAACTATGGTGCCTTTCGTGCTCCGTCAGTCTTCCACGTCCAGTCCCGCCTGTCCTGTCTGCTCTTCGTCTCCTCTCCGTGTGGATGGTCCCACAAATGCAGATCGGGCGATGCGAGACTCTGCGCATGTCGCTTCACGCGCCTCCACTCCTTCTCCCCGTCCTTTTCTGCACTCTCTGTTGCCTTCGCCTAGTCGGAATCTCTCATGCCCCCTGCCGCGGGATAAGAGTGCAGAAGAGGCCCTCAGTCTCCCGACTCGGCTTGCCGTCCCTAGCCTGTCTCTTCACGTTGGAGAGTTTTTTGAGGAATACGGAGCAGCTGTTGACAAGGTTTCCTGGCGCGGATTCGCGGCGAATTTGAGAAGGTCTTCTCCTGTCGACGCTGTTTCCGCCGTTGCGGACCTCTCTTCTGCTTCTCGTTCCTCCTCTTCCTCGTCATGTGCTTCGGCGAGCATCCCGCCTGTCCAACCGCTTTCTCTGCGAGGCGTTGCATTCGAATATGGTCATGACGTTGTCTCTTCAAGGAGCGAAGCTCTGTTTTTTCCATCTTTTGATGAAAAAGAATTCCTCTCGAGGCCGACGTCGGTGGCATCCTCTTCTGTTTCACCGTCCTCTGCTGCCTCCTGCGCTGGCCCGTCTTTCTGTTCTTCTCCAGGCCTTGGCGTATCCGTCGCTGAGTCGATGTCTCTTCCTCCGAATTGTGGCAATGCCCCAGGGAACAGTGGAGACTCAGATCTACTGGCGACTCTGTCTAGCTCCCAACTTCACACAGGGAATCCGTAAGGACTTTGTCTAGAGATGCCGAGCGTGCGTCTTTGTTTTCTCATTGTTCTCTCGTCAGAAGCGCTTCTACGTCGCCCCGGTCAGCTGTCTC
>NW_017383519.1:0-1095 GCF_000006565.2 Toxoplasma gondii ME49
TGGGTGAGAGTTCAAGAGCGTGGTACACGCCTCCATGAAATCGCGCGCAGATGAAGGCAAAGTAGAGACAGACTTTTTCCAGGCGCCCCAAAACGCGTGCAGAATCGATCGATGCATGGACACAACATTTAGAGCTTGGATGGTCGCGCCGGTCGGCTCTCGCCCTGTCTTTTCTAGCAGAGACGAGAGTGTTGTGTCCTTGTTTTCCTCCGTTTTCTACGAGACCATCCTGGAGAGAGACGCATCACCAGTAAGTTCTGTGCTGGCAGCTCCCAGTATCTGTTCCGACGACGGAACGTCCTTGTGGTCGACATAGCGGCATAGAGCCCGGATAGGACTTTCTCGCATTCTCTTCGAGACTCTTCTTTGAGCCGGAGCGTACCTGCAGCCACGCCTCGAAGACCTCGCGGATGTTGTTGAGCGTTTTCTCCCACTTTCTGATTTTCTCAATCACAACGGAAGCGAACCGAGAGCCCACCATCGACTGGAGTTGAAGAATGTGATCTTCGAGCGTGACGTGCAACTCTTCGTTTGCTCTGAGCACGAAACTCTGTTCTTCGGTCTTGTACCGGCACATGTCGAGCGTCTGTGCGCGCCAGTGGCTTTCGATCTTGGCGATGTCTTTCTCCAGCTTCATTTCTTCCTGCGAGATAAAGGGACTCGTCATCCTTAGGACAGGATCGGAAGTCGCTGCGAGCGTCGACGTGACTTCTTCAGGAATGGCAGCCGCTTTCTTTCCCAAATAGGTCGTCGGCGGACACGGAGAAGTCCCGCGAGAAAAAAGTGATGGGTGTTCTGGCTACCTACCTGGGCAGTCTGCAGAACGTTTTGAACCTGGTCTGGAAATCTGGAGAGATCCAAATCGAACACATTCTGCAACTTAAACTTCTTGCTGTCGACCTCGAATTCGCACCCCCGCAGTTCCATCAAATGTCGCCAGTGTTGTGGCTTCATAGCGTCGGTCTTCAGTCTCTCACATCACGGAAATGGAGTTTCTGAAACTCAAAATCGCCTGAGTCAGTTTCTGATAGGTCTATAAGAAAACGAGGCAGACATGCACACGCTCATATATATATATATATATTGATACGAATA
>NW_017383520.1:0-1098 GCF_000006565.2 Toxoplasma gondii ME49
ATTTTGAGTTATGGGTGTGAAACGTGGGCAAAAAGAGGCCTTTCCTCATTGCCCCTGGTGCATTCCTGGCACTGACTTTGTAACTGCCGTGCACCTCTTCACCACTGAAGACTTGGACTTCCTCTACAGTATGTATTCTGTATACACGTCACTTGACTTGCCCGGCGATCTGCTACCCTGCGATTCTGAACGCTTCTTTACTCAGGTTCCCTTACATTCCCTAAACTGAAGCCCCTACGGCGCTCGCGTCCACCAGTTTTTACCATTTCGAGGCCAACGGGGCCCCAACACAGCTTCATTCTAGCTCCACAGCATATTCGCTTCTGCAAATTCTAAGATTGTAGCTGACGACTCCATGCAAGGTGTACAGACGCTCAGGCGCCGTGACTGCCAGGACGCGCCTTCGGGTTATCTCTCCCCATTTTCTCCAAGTTTCTTCCCTCTCTTCGTGTCTCCGGATCGCCACACTGGAAAGCAACTGTCGCGGGGCGCTAGACCACTAGCCGCTTCGCTCTGTGGTTAGTACGGGTGGACCCTCGACGCAGGAGGTCGTGCGTATCGGGCCTGTCTACTAGCTGCACTGCGAATGTCATACGGATCGACGACTGCGTCGCCAGCAGGCGTAGCCGCTCCGGCCGCTGCGTACTGACCATAAGATTCACCCGGGGCTTGCTCTGGTGCCACAGAGTGCGCCGGGTACACTTGCTGATACACAGCTCCAACAGAAGCCGGATGCAAAGAAGTCGGCGACGATGGCGACGCCATGTACGGGCCTGGCGCAGTGGCTGGAGGCAAACTGTATGCTGGCACCGTTGCCGCTACCGGAGTTGTAGCCACCGGCGGATAGTGTGCGACGGGAGCGGCTGCGTAAGGGTCTGAGGGAGGCACATACGGGCGCCCAGCGTAACCGTCATAGTCCGCTCGCGTCGCCGGCCGCAGGGTTGGGTAATGCCCTCGCCGCATGGGTCCTGAAGAACGAAGGTCAACACGGCAAAAAATCCCTTCTTCCAGAGCGTACACACCGCTGTCTAACGGCGGAAGCTGCTTCCGAGGGTCATGAACAGAAAGCCCGATAACTCAGACCTCACAGACTGCCCG
>NW_017383521.1:0-1002 GCF_000006565.2 Toxoplasma gondii ME49
GTGACCAACTGAGAGACCGTCCAGCAGTATCGAACGCATACGATCCTCCAAGGGCGCATCTTGTGCCTGACAGAAAAAAGGGAAAGGACTTCAGAAAGCAAGCGGACAAACCAAAAAGACTCCTTCGCTACACACACATACAGTTATCTATGGGGACATACATACGCACACCTGCATATGAATATATACATATATATATATATATAGACAGAGTTGAACGCTGGAGGCATCGTTCTCGACAAGTCTGTATCTGCACCAATCTATATTTATGTCGATCTCTGTCTCTTTCTATTTGTCTACCTTCCTCTCTATCGACGCGTAACCGCTGAGAGGATTGCCCCTCTCTGCGTTCGTATCTGTCTTCCCCCGGCATGAAAGAAACCGTAGTTGACTCCCTCGCTGCATGCGGCGAGAGTCACCACTATGCATCTACACCACACAGCAGGACTTGCAGACTCACATCGACGCATGCACTGTGCGTCCCCAGTCTCTGCGCATTTGCCTTCTACGAACGTATCAAGAAAACGCAGTATCCTGTCCTTCTTCACTCTAGTGTTCCTCTGCAAAGCGCCTACTCGATGGAGACTGCTGGACATGGCCTTGCCGTCTTCTTCAACAAACGCCAGTCTGACGAGGAGCCCGGCGGCGACTTCGTTCGCGTACTGGCGAGTGAGGCGACTGCCGAGTTCGGAGTAGACGCCTTTCAGTAAAACTTTCAGTGGGGTGACCAAGATCTGAAGAACAGGAATTCCACCTTGCCTCAGAGTCGACCGCGAATGCGAGCGCGCGCCAAGCATCCACCTTGAACAAAAAGAGCAAAAACGTAACACAGACTGGCGCCAATAGGACGAAAAACGTAGTCGCCGACACCAACGTCTTTCACCGACCGATTGCGAGGCGCCGAAAGGGTGTGGGCAGCGCGATAGGGTGACAGAACTCGCGGCGCGTCACTTCCGACAGACGCATCTCACATCGTTCTCTCTCTGCAGATGCTCAGACTCA
>NW_017383522.1:0-1008 GCF_000006565.2 Toxoplasma gondii ME49
TTGGATGGCTTGATGCGTCAGTGAGGCCTCTGTCTCAGGCGGTTTTCTCCGAGACGACAGGGAAGAACAGAAGGCGGGCAGAACCCCGCAGAAGCACAGAACGACAGAAAAGATAAAAGGCAGGACCACCTGAGAGGGAGAACGAGCGAGGATGACAGAAAGAGAGGAGAGGGCGAACGAAAAGAGAGAGAAAGAAGAGGAAGATGAAAGGAAGGAAAGAGACTGGAAGAGAAAGAGAATGGGAGGAGAGGAGAAGAGGAAAGAAACAAGAGGAGGAGAAAGAGAACGAAGAAGAGAGACTGGACGTGACGACGAAAGAAAGAGAACAAAGGATGGTGAACGAGGAAGAAGGGGAAACGGAGCAGGGGGAGCACGACAGAAAATGAGAGAGACGAGCGAGAACGGGAGGCAGCGACAACGTTCGAAAGAGAGAAGAGAAGTCAGACATACGAGGGAAGTCAGGCAAGAGGGACGAAGGCGAGAAACGACACTGTTGTAGCGAGGTGACAGTGTCGAGCCCTGTTCTGTAGAAGCCTCTGTTCACGAGAAGCGGAGAAAGAAAGCGTTTTCAGACTTTGTCTGGAAACGCATTTCGATTCATATCAGAACGCTTCAAGAAAGATCAACAGCATGGCGTTTCGCTGACGCTTAGTTCCCTTCTTTCCCGCAGAAAAACAAATGGCAGCCGGCAATCCGTGAAGACCGCGTCTGTCCATCGCAAACACCCGAAACTATGGAGAAGAGACTCGAAAGCTCTCGACCTGTTCAGGAGAGAAGTGCACTACTCCAAACACCGGACGTTCCGTCCTCGGGACGTTGCCAGAGTGTATCCGGTGTTCTTTCAGTCTCAGTCAAAGAAGGGAACTAGGCAACCGTGTAGTTGAAGGAGATCAACAAACAAAGAAGCTACTCGTCTCGCGTTCGTGAACAGAGTAGCTCTGCTGTTTATACTTACACTGTGTTCATTGAACAGATAGGGAACACACTGTCTGTACACCCCGCGGAGAG
>NW_017383523.1:0-1023 GCF_000006565.2 Toxoplasma gondii ME49
AAACACTTTTTCGCGACTCGCCTCCCTTCCCCTTTGAAAAGTTAATCTCGTCGTCGTTTCGTGCTTGAGAGTCTGAAATGTCCGCCGGGCAGCGACTGTCGGAAACGCCCGCCCATGTGGATTCCTTCTCCGAGGTTTCTCGTCCGTTTTCGAGCCGCGAAGACTCCCCATCTCTCGCGACGTTC
Organism: Toxoplasma gondii ME49; assembly: GCF_000006565.2. Taxonomy (NCBI): domain Eukaryota; phylum Apicomplexa; class Conoidasida; order Eucoccidiorida; family Sarcocystidae; genus Toxoplasma; species Toxoplasma gondii. The sequence goes on from NW_017383523.1 coordinate 186, forward strand.
ACTGACTCAACGGCGCCGGCTCTCTCTGGAACTCGGACACGGTTCTTTCGTCCCAGCACGTTCCCGCGGCCGTTGGAAATGTCTAGAACCGCGCATGCATCTCCTACGCTTCCTCTGTTATGGCTCTTTTCGGTGCCTTCCGCCCCAGGCAGCTGGCGAAACTTCAAGCCAGTATGCCTATTCAGGAGCACCGCAGCGAGGCGCTCGGCTGCGCTGCGTTGGCCCTCTATATAAACCTGAACGGCCGTCGAAATCTTGAGTGAACTGAGTGGAGAACCTTCCTCGGAGTCGTTACCAGTTTCGCAGGACAGGCCCGAAACCAGAACGTGTCCAGCTCCGCCCTCGATTCTGTCTCCTGATGTGCAGATGCTTGGGGCTGGCGAATGCAGAGGAAAAGCAGCCGGCGTTTTGTCGGCCTTGTCATTGGCTCCTGGGAGGCAGGCGTGACCAGGTGTGGCGGCAGTCTGGTTGAGGAGAATGCTGCAGAAAGTGACACAGAAACTCAATCAAGTAGAACGAGTGCGCAGCCGCGAGAGTCGGAACCGCCCAAATAAGAACATATCTCATCGGCTGTTGTCATTTACCACCTCAGCCGAAGCACTTTTGTGTCTTGGAAATGGACACTTCTGAGCGCATGCGCGTCCCACCCAACCTGGCTCTGCCATCTCACAAATTGTACGTTACAATTGGAGAAACGACTTGGAGATTCTCGACAACGACATCCAAGATTTCAAAGGCAACCTTGTCCCACACGTTTCCGTGCAGCACTCTTTTGCTACGGAGGAAAAGAACACTCTTCACTTTGACATTGATCCCGAGGCAGAAGGGCCGGAATGTG
>NW_017383524.1:0-1055 GCF_000006565.2 Toxoplasma gondii ME49
GAAGCACCGAATTTGTCGGAGTCCTTCGACGTCTTTCTGGAAGCAGTCGCCTCTGAATTCTTGCGCCCTTTCGCGGACTCGTTCGTAAACCTTTTCAGTGTCTCCCTCGACGCAGTGCCCCCCGTCAGTGCGCTCGACGAAGACCCAGGGAGAGCGGGAGACAACCTAGAAAAAGATCTTTCTACAGGAGAAGACTCCTTGAGAGTCGCGCAAGAAGGACGGAACGACTCGGAGAGTGACTTCTGGACTGAACGCGCGGCCTCGGCGATTCAGACCTTCAGAGCTGTCCTCGAGTCTGCCGCTTCCTCACCCCCGCCTTCGTTTCCTGCATTCTCCAATTCAATCCTCTCATCTTGCTCTCCGTCGTCTGTCTCTGCTTCCTCTTCTTCTCCAGCTGGAATGCCGACGCGAGCTGTGAGGGGACGCACACCCTCTCCGGTTGCAGGGGAGTATCGGAGACACCTGGCCCTTCTGTGGGGAAACGGCGCGCCCATTGTTGTCCCACAGTCTTCGACGCCTCAACGGCTACCTCCTATCTTTTCTGTCTATTCTCCTGCCTCTTCTCCTCATCTATCTTCTATCTCTTCTTCTCCTGCTCTCTCAACTTCCTCTCCTCTTCAGACAGGCTCGGGCGGTGCCTGTTGGCTGGCGACGCCGTCGACGCGGGCGTCTTCTTCCTCTTCTCTGCCTCTCTCGCCTTCTCCTCTCCCTTCTCGTCATTCTTCTCTCCCTCCTGGTTCTTCTCTTCCTTCTGCTTCTTCGCATTCTTCTCTCCCTTCTCTTCCTCCTGCTTATTCTCTTCCTCCCTGTTTTTCTCTTTCGTCTCCCGGTCATTCGTTGTCTTCTGACAGAGTCGAGACAACGCCGGGGGACGCGCATGCAACGATTCGACCTGCGCGGCCTTCTCCTGTTCGTCCTGGGACAGGAGGCGCCTTGTCTCCTCTCGCCGCTGCCTTTGCTTCCTACTCGGCACACCGGACCTCTGTCACCTCTCATGCAATCCAGTCTTGTCGCATCAATTCTTCTCCCTCTTCCTCTTCTCCCTCTTCCTCTGC
>NW_017383525.1:0-1002 GCF_000006565.2 Toxoplasma gondii ME49
AGGACGTGCCGGAATCAACAGCGAGCCACTTTGACCGCAGAGCCGCGCCTGCCGTCGGCCTTCCTCACCTGTCTCCGCAAGCTGCGTTTACCTCTCCGTCCTCCTATTCCTCTTCAACTGCGCTTTCTTCCTCCTCTTCGACTTTGCTTGTCCCCCTCCAGTGTGGGGCTGATACACCTTGCTACGAGACGGATGGGAGGGGAGGAGAGAGCAGCTTTTCGGCGCACAGGTCGTCCTTCTCCTCGCTGCTGCACGCGGTAGGAGGCGCGAACGAAGGGACTCTTTCTTCCGCGGCGTCTCCGCGGTGGAGCATCGAGGCGTTCCCCTCCCCACAGTGTCTCCCGCCTCTGCTTCGGTCTCCGCAGCCGCCTTTCTCGCCCTCTACTCCGACGTCCTTCGTCCCGCAAGACGCACCCTTTCCTCCTGTCTCGCCGCGTCCTGTTCCCTCCTTCTTCCCCGCAGTGTCTCCGAAAGCACGGCCGACCTCCGGCGGCGCTTCGGCAACGTTGCACTCCTCGCCGTACGCCTTGCCGTTCGACGCGATCGCCGAAGAGCCTCAGGAGGAGACGCACGCCGCTTCGCCGCTCCTTCTGCCTCAGCCGCTTCTGCCGCCTCCTCCGCCATTTTTACCTCCTCTCGCCTCCTGCTTCCACGTTCTTCCTGCCAGAGAAGAGAGCGAGTGAACGACGAGGAACAGGTGGAAAGGCGTGCAGCGCGGAGATGTCAAGAACGACGCCATTTGCGCGAGCAAGAGAGGGTCGGATAGAGCCACGAAGGAGACGTCACGGAGGAGGCAGAAGCGGGAGGTTGAGATCGAGGTCAACCGAGATCTGCAGTGCAAGGTTTAAACGTAATTCGTTTCAGCGGGCAGGGAGCTTGGAACAGAGACGAGAGCCGGCAGGAGACGAGCGCAGAGAGAATGGAGAGATGTCCGAACGACGCTGAAAGAGGCCAGAGTTGGCGACAGAGCCGGAGAAAGAAGTGAGGAAAGGCGAAGGAGCA
>NW_017383526.1:0-1009 GCF_000006565.2 Toxoplasma gondii ME49
ACTGCAATACTGGACTTACGTGGCTGCCACTTCACAATGCACCCTCAAGGACGAGCACGCAAATGCCAACAGCATGAGCAATGCGTATGCTGTGTCAGGTCCAAAGACGTGCGCCTCTGCTGCGTAAAGTGCGTGTGAAAACCTAACAAGACTATCGAGGAACGGAATGGGAATTTTGTTTTTGTTTTGTCCGACTGATCTGTGACAGGCGGGCTTCTGTTGTCGCTTTCCTTGCATTGGTGAACTAGGAAAATGACATACTTTCCATACGTATTAATTCGGTAGCAAAACAAAGCAACTGAGAGGCATGTCAGTCCTCCTTCTCAATGGCTTCAGCATTATGACTCCTGCTTGAAGTATCACTGGAATCTGCCGGAAGTAGCAGCAGCCCGCAATGCGAAGAGCAAGAGGAATTCTTTTGGCTGTCAAACGCGATTGAATATACGTACGAAGTCAAACCAAGTTGGCTCAACAGTAGAGCAATTGTTTTCCGCTTCACTGTGGAAAACAGCTGGCACATTCTGGTAGCGTTTTGACATCGACGAGGCACTCCATCCTGCATCTAACCACCAATCACATGCTAAGCTTGTGCCACTTTACAGAAATGTATGTGAAAGCACATCACCCAAAACCTACTGGCATGTGCGCTGTAGGCTTTCATCCCGAGCAGAAAACTAAATTTTGTCCCCATTAGGGCGATGCCATCATCCAAAGCGCGTCACCGGGACAAAAGAAGGTAACATGATATGGTGCCAAGCATGATCTACATCAGACGGAATACTGTTCGTGGTCGGCCTTCTTTGCTCGCTACAGTCAGTAGGTATCGCGAAGTTTGAATTCGGTCATTGTAAAACTAAGTCGTGACTGTTAACCTGGAGACATTTGATACTAAAGAGGCTCCGAGTTTCTTGGCTCTTGTCCACACTAGAGAGGACACATAGGTCACAAACATAAGCGACAACGGTTGGAGTGGCTACAATTTCTGCAACTTACGAGTCAGGCCGATCCA
>NW_017383527.1:0-1032 GCF_000006565.2 Toxoplasma gondii ME49
CATCGCTGTCCGCTGCCGTATGTCGGTCTCTTTCTTCTCCAGTTCCAAACATTACCACGATTCCTTTGCCCTCCTGTCGCAGGAATTCTGACCTTCCTTACGGTTTCTGGTTTGGTAAAGCTCCGGATGGACTATTTCGGAAAAGAATGATCTCGTGACTGCCTGAGCTATTTAGAATCGTAGACTACTGCGGGTCTTGTGTCACTTTGTTACATTCAGTTCCACGTTCAAGGCAGTCTAATGGTACGTAAATGATTCGCTTTTCTTGTCAACTGACCCTAACATGTCTCCTTTTACGAGGAGGTCTGGTGTCTTGTTGACTTGTTCGGTCATCGAATTTTTTTTCCAGCAAGACCCTGTAGTTTTGGTAACAGACAGGCAACGTTATCTTTCTTCTGTATGTCCCGCTGTGTAGTCACCGGATTGGGTTTGCCCCTTTGCTACTTAAAACCTCTTCCACTTGCAGGGCGCAACGCGCACGGAGCGATAGATGGAACACCGGACAAAAATCGTGGCAACGGTTAACTGGAAACGGTGCCATGATGGTGCAGGACGCACATAGTACATTCTGGATGGTGGGTGTGGTATTTCGAGTGAAGACCTGATGGTCAGTACGTAACCCAACACTTGTCAGAGATAAGCCACATCACCAGGCAGTTTGTTTTTGACAGTTTTACCGTCTTATTCACAAAATAATTCGGGGTGAATATCAGTGGCCAGAATCACTGGCAGTACGCACATCTTATAACCGTTCCCTGCGTTTAATCCGCACTCGGCATAGAGATCCACCATAATTTTGATCGGTCACGATGCGTCGGGACCGGTGCAGTGAGTCAGTGCCAAAGGAACAGCGAAAGTCGGCCCTCTCAGCCATTTTTCTACCTTTAACCCTATGTGATTGGACCATCGTACATTACCATGTGGACCCCTATAAACAACTTTCCCTTCAGTGCGTGAGGCATGAGAAGGCATTATATTCCGCGACATTACCACCCCTCATATGTAAAATCATGCACGGAGGGCATCTAAAAA
>NW_017383528.1:0-1024 GCF_000006565.2 Toxoplasma gondii ME49
TAGGTGCCGACGTCGAGGGCGGCGAAAGACGAACCGAAGCGCCACTCTGTAGATTGTGCTCCTCTGCGTTCTACACAGACAGCTGTGACATGCACGAAAGGGAGATCTTAGCGGGATCGTGTATTGCGAGAATCGTGCCGTATTCAGGCAAAGTTCGTCTCTATACATCTGACATGCGTTGAAGTCAAAACTTCACAGCGACGCGACTCGAATCACCAGAAAAACGGTTACTCAGGTAGTAATGGGAGGAGCACCACGGCGCTGGGGGTACTCCTGGCTAGGACAGAATGGCTCATCAGACTCTTTTTCTCGCGAGCAGATGGCACGCGTTGCGAGGTCGGAATCTGTGCAGCGGCCAAGAAATGCGTTTCCTCTCCCCAAGGAAGTCCCTGTGCGAGGATGTGAAGTCGAGTTTGTTCTCCTTTGTGCGGGAGAAATACGCGATGCGAGAGAGTGTCTCTTTGAGGAAGGTTGCGTCCGGGAAGTCGGTGCGGGGAAATAAGAAGAGCAAAGTGCAAAAGTTCGAAAAAGAAGAGCCGCATCACTCGTGTGTGTTTCCTGGCTCTCCTGCGTGCGCTGGTCACTGCAGTCCGTACACAGTCCAAGGCTTCTTCTGTCAACATGGAGCGCAAGTTGGCCGATCGTCGATCGAATTTCAAGAAGAATTTCGAGGATCCTCGCCGCAAGCGAGAGGACCTGCAGGTAACACACGCGAGTTCTTTGCTTTCCCTCCGCCTTTTCTACAAGTTGAATTCGAGCTCGAGTGCCACTGGGGCTCCCACAGAAAAAAAAGTCTCGGGACTCGGTTCTGTGACGCTTCCTCGCGCTTCTCGTCTGGATTCGTAGTTCCCTTCCGGTGGCAAAAACGTCTCGTAGAGTGCGTCGAACATGGTTGCCCTCTGCTTCGCCTCGAGCGGAGATGCAGTTCCCTGGCGACTGCGCAATGAGAAAAGCACAGACACTGTGCACGAGGCAGGCGAGGATAGACAACGCTGCTCTCCCGCGTCAGTCTTGTTCCAGGCGG
>NW_017383529.1:0-1022 GCF_000006565.2 Toxoplasma gondii ME49
CTATCTCGTATTTGTCTGTTCAGCAACAAACATTGCGTTTCCGGTTGTCCCCAGCGGTGGGAAGGCATAACCCCGTTTTATAAGTCTGCAGGTAAAATGTGGAGAATTTAGACACCCCACAGTTCGAGGCACTCTACATTCGCTTCGTTTCCTCTTCGTCACTTCGTGTAATCAACCCTCTCGTTTTGTGGTCGAGTTGAAGCTGGAACACGAGGCCATCAGAATGCACAGTCTGCCGCCTGGAAGGCCCGCGCAAAATCAGGGAGGCGTCTTGCAGCGGCGGCTCTGTTCCTGTCGGAGACCGCGGTGACGTTTCCCGAATCGAAGTGAAACAACACCTCTAATTATCCCTGAATGAAAGGATTTTATCTCAGATCTACGACAACATATTCTCCCGAGTGACGAGTCATGAAAAAGGACGAGTGACAACAGTTTTTTTTCACACGAACTCTATGCTGAGGCTTGTCGCACATGCCCAAGAGACAGCGAGGCTCCCGCTGTGTTCAGTTGCCTGTGTGCTTACCTGTGGTAAATTCTCCGTTTTTCCTCCGCTTGTCAGCAAAGAGATATCCGTTCCTCCTAGACGTTATCTTTAGCTCCCCGTCATCTTTTTGAGGTGCCTCCCGTCACGACTGGTCTAATCTCTTTCGCCAACTGAGTCTCGGCTTCCTCCGGGAACGGTGCGAGCCTACGAACACATGCATTGTCTCTCCTGATCAGCTCTTTCGGTTCATCTCCGCTCGAGTCACAACACAAGACTGGAATCCTGCCGTGTCTTTTTTTAGAAGTGCACACTTTCATTGTGATTCACCACGCTTCATAGACTGACTATCAAGCGGTTGAGCGAGCCGTGACGTTCACTGGACACCGGATGATGACAGCCCGCGACGACTAAACGACTAAACGCTACAGGTTAGTCTCCTATTCGTGCAATGTTTCATTGTTTCCGCGTCATGTACTTCTCCTGACATGTTCCTTTCATTCGGGATAGATCTGTCCTTCGGATGGGCGGCTTGTCTTTT
>NW_017383530.1:0-1023 GCF_000006565.2 Toxoplasma gondii ME49
CCCGCCGAAGCCCCACCGGTTTGTTTCCTGGGCTTCTGTTTGTGTGGCTTCAGACGAATGCGGAGACAACGTGTCACAAATTACTCACACGATCAAGGAGCGGGACTCGTCCGTCACATTTCGATGTGGACCCGGCAGATTCCTTTCTCCCGGCATCTTGGATGTCTATGTAGAGCCTCCGACGTACTCAAACCTCGTGTCGTTGGGTGCCATGCTCCCCTTTGCGGATTTGCACGAGCATGCATCTTCTACTAGGGACGATATTCCCGCGTACACACTAGCCGTCCGCGATTTGCAAAAAACGAGGGAGAGGAAGCTGGGCTACCATTGTGTGCCCGATTCCTTGGACACTCAAATATGCAGTGTTGTTATCAATGTTATCAACACCGACTACGATCCTCTCACGGGTGTTGTTGGCAGCGAGGCTCCAAGCGGTGCCGCCTCGTCTCTGTCGCTTGTTCTCGTTCTCATGGCGTTTCTTCCCTCGGGTTGCTCTTGATGTGGAGAACTCGTGAGTGCATTTTCCGCGATGCTCCACACTACGCGAAAGCTGGTGAAATAGAGCGTCTGCCTTGTTCCATGCTTGAGTCGTGTATATCGCGATTAAAAAGTCTCAGCGAGTCGTAGGGTGCTTGTGGCACTTAGCTGTCCCCGTATGAAAAACGCGGGTATGGCAAAATGCCTTGTTTTGAAAGTACAACACTACCTAGAAACACGAGCAAGGGCCAACCCCTGTGCTGCCGGGTTCTAGGTTGTTTTAGCCTGTCTGTCTTGTGAAATTGCCCCAGACATCCTTGTCCAAATAAAGAATAGCTCGTGGTGACACAAGGCTGTGTGCTTTGAGTGGCCTCCGTGTAGCGCGTTTGCCGGGAACAAACATATAGCACTTCCAGTAAGACTTTTTCTCCTCTCGAGATTGCGTGGGTGGCATGCCATGATAGAGACCACACTGAGCAGCTTTGGAGGGTTCTTTTTCAGTGTCTGTTCAGCGCTATGGATGCTGACAGCCTGCCATGCAGTGCA
>NW_017383531.1:0-1009 GCF_000006565.2 Toxoplasma gondii ME49
TGCCCGATTCCTTGGACACTCAAATATGCAGTGTTGTTATCAATGTTATCAACACCGACTACGATCCTCTCACGGGTGTGTTGGCAGCGAGGCTCCAAGCGGTGCCGCCTCGTCTCTGTCGCTTGTTCTCGTTCTCATGGCGTTTCTTCCCTCGGGTTGCTCTTGATGTGGAGAACTCGTGAGTGCATTATCCGCGATGCTCCACACTACGCGAAAGCTGGTGAAATAGAGCGTCTGCCTTGTTCCATGCTTGAGTCGTGTATATCGCGATTAAAAAGTCTCAGCGAGTCGTAGGGTGCTTGTGGCACTTAGCTGTCCCCGTATGAAAAACGCGGGTATGGCAAAATGCCTTGTTTTGAAAGTACAACACTACCTAGAAACACGAGCAAGGGCCAACCCCTGTGCTGCCGGGTTCTAGGTTGTTTTAGCCTGTCTGTCTTGTGAAATTGCCCCAGACATCCTTGTCCAAATAAAGAATAGCTCGTGGTGACACAAGGCTGTGTGCTTTGAGTGGCCTCCGTGTAGCGCGTTTGCCGGGAACAAACATATAGCACTTCCAGTAAGACTTTTTCTCCTCTCGAGATTGCGTGGGTGGCATGCCATGATAGAGACCACACTGAGCAGCTTTGGAGGGTTCTTTTTCAGTGTCTGTTCAGCGCTATGGATGCTGACAGCCTGCCATGCAGTGCAGTGGAACAGGAAACAGCGTCGAGAGTGCATATTACGGGACGGAAATCAAAGGTTGGCTGGATTGCTGCTACGAGCCAACTGTCAAGCAAGAAAGAATCCACGTAGAACTCGGCGCCTTTCTGAAAAGGCTTGGTTGCCCTGAACAAACAGCCACTGGTGTCGCAGAAATCCTGACATCATGTTAGCCTTGGCAGCTGGTCTCCGGCTGTGCTTGTTTGCAACTGTTTCGAAGAATGAGGGAAAAACATTGAAGTGAAAGAGATCGCGTCCCGAAGAAAAACGTTTTCAAGGATCGTCCCGCCAGTACCAATCACCAGCA
>NW_017383532.1:0-1076 GCF_000006565.2 Toxoplasma gondii ME49
TCCCCTGAAGGTTAGTCCAACACACCCCCCACAGACATCCTGCGGAGCAGAGAGAAGTCACGAGAACAGAAGGGAGAGAGAGATGGAAGAGCGACGGACGGCGGAAGAATGGGAGAGGGAAGAGAAAACGGAGGAGACACAAAGAAGAAAGGAAATGGAGGCAAGGCAGAAGAAAGAGGCGAGAGCCAAGCAACGAAACGCAGAGAGACGACGCACACCTCCACCACCTGTGTGAAGGGAACTGGGGCCCCTGTGTCGTGAGCGGCATCACCACGATATGACAATCAGAGGGAAAATGCGGACTGTCCAGAAAAAACGCGCTCTCAGCGGAGGAGAAACGACCAGCAAGCAGCGAAGAAAACATGAGAACACAGGACGAGAAAAAGCGAGGAAAGAATCAGGACGTTTTACTGTGCAACTGGAGAAGAGGACACTAAGAACGACTCAGAGACGAACTGCCCACACACACTCTTCGCGAAGAATGTCGACAGTCTCTCGGTCGAGTTGAAAGTATTGTCTCTCGTTCGCCACTTTGTCTCCTCTTTCTTCTCTTTCTTTGCTGTTTCCTATTCCGAATTCTCTCTTCGTTTCTCCACACTCTCTGTTCTTGTCTTTCCCGCTATTTCCGCGGGTGGTGTCTCTCCTGTTTTCGCGCCTTTCTCTCCTCCGCTTGCGTTCTTGTTCCTCCTGTTCCCAGTTCTGTTTTTCTCCGCGCTCGCATGCGGGCCGCTCCGTTGATGTTTTTTGTCCTGGGTTCTCTCGCACGTGCATCTGCATGCGCCACCTGAGGCGCCGGCGGAAGCTCCAAGAGCTGCGAGGAAAGAGGAGTGCGAGACGGTTTCGATTCGCGAACTGGTGTCTAACCTCCAGAGCTGCGAAGGGAGGATGCGTCGTCGCGGAACCTTGGACTCGCGTGACGACTGGGGTGGTCTGTGAGCGACGCCGTTGCGTCCAGAAGTCTGCATTTTCTCACCTTCATGAAAGGTTTCAAGATGGCGAGCAGCCGCGCGTAGAAAGGCAAAAGTTGCAACTGTGTGCGCGAAACACTGGTGATAGCCTTCGTCAAGGCCGCCCGA
>NW_017383533.1:0-1006 GCF_000006565.2 Toxoplasma gondii ME49
TCAGCGACTGCGTGCGTCGCGTCGGGGACTCGGCGAGGCGAGGAGACAGCACAGACGCTTTCCTCTCGCGAACAGAGACACTTTCTGCCAATGCAATCCTCGCAGAAATCGAGCTTCTCGCTCACGGTTCCACAGCCCGTGCGGTCATCAACTTCGACGCGTCGGAGCGGCTTCTTGCGCGACAGAGACCGCCGCAGACATCAAGCCTAAGGTCCGGCTTGGAAGAATGGTTTGCAGCTTCTCTTCTTCGAGCTCCTCTGGCGCCGCCGCGGGCCTCTGTGGAAGCGCGGCGCGGCGAGCCTCGCGAGGAGACAGTCTCCTCGACTCGAAGGCACATCACGAGCTCAGCGAGTTGTGGGGAGTTGGTCGAACGCAGGCTGTCGCGCCTGCTCCTCCTTCTTGCCCTCGTCTGCACCAGCGAAGGACGGAAAAAGAAGGAAAATGGCTTAAGAGAGGCAGTGAGAGAACGCGACGCGGCCCCGTTCGGCGTCGCCATCGCAGCTCTCAAGTCGCTCTGGCGGCTGGCTGCCACCCAGGACCATCTAAGGCGCGTTGTAAGGCTCCCGACAGCTCCCGCTAGGAAACAAGCCAGAAACGATGCTCATCGGACTTCGTCACACAAGGACAGACAACCCACATATCTACATTCGCGCATCTCAATCCCTCCATCACACAAGTTCACCTAGATATAAATATATATATATATATATGTATATATATATATATATGTATATGTATATGCATGCATGTAGAGAGGCAGACAAGAGGACATAGACGCACGTATAGGCGGCGGACAAGAAAACATATATTATTTATGTCGTTGTCAATGAAGACAGTCTTCATGCATAAGGGAAGTTGTTTTCTGGGTGTGTGTTCCATGCTGTATTGGTGGGGACAGTGTCGCTGTTCTTCGTTCTTTCCTCGATCGCGTTGACTCCTTTTCCTCGCGACTTTTTCCATCCGCTCTCTCCTTCCTATTGGGTGGGTCTTCCCGTGGCTGTTTCTC
>NW_017383534.1:0-1021 GCF_000006565.2 Toxoplasma gondii ME49
GCGCTGCTTCTTTCGACTGCGAAGACAGATGGCCGGCGGCATTCGCAGACCGCAATCCGTTCCGGCGGAGAAAAAGGAGGAGAGTCAGAAGAAGCGGTCTCCGAATCGGCTGATCGTCGAGGAGGCGATCAACGACGACAACAGCGTCGTGGCGCTGAACCCAGCGAAGATGGAGGAGCTGCAGATCTTCCGAGGAGACACCGTCCTTCTGAAGGGAAAGATGCGGCATGACACCGTCTGCGTCGTCCTGGCCGACCAGGACCTCGACGAAGGAAAGATTCGCCTGAACAAAGTCGTGCGCAAGAACCTCAGAGTGAAGCTCGGAGGTGCGGCGAAAAAGATGGACCGACGGAGAAAGACGAAGGACAAAGGGAGAGCGAGAAAGAAGCATGCAGGGGTGCAGGGGAGAAACACAGAGAGCGCGGGAAGAAGGACCACGCACGAAAAAAAACGGGGGAAAAGCGCGTCCGAGGGAATTCGTTTTAGGCGAGAACGGAAGGAGCGCCGGGTGTATGTACACCTGGAGGGAGACCGAGTGTCGAGGAGACTCCGGATGCGGTTCGAAGGAACGAAAGAAGAGACGAAACGGGAGGCTGCTTTTTGTCGGGGAGCGTGAGGCATGGGCACACACAGTTTTGTGCAGTTGCTCTCAAGATGGAAGAAAGCGAATTTGCAGGGGGGTCCCTGCGAGTCTTACGAGTTCTGATTTGTAGAGACACCCCAGAGGGTGCAGACAACATCCTTGGTCAATGCCTCGCGCTGTGGAAAAAGAAACAGTCGGGCGCTTCCTCGCATGCTCTTTTGTCTTTTCCCTCTGGTTGTGGCTCTCGTTGTCCTTCGCCTTCTCATGGAACAGTGTTTCGGTCATGTTTCGTCACACGCTGTGAAGCGCTCCTCGTTTGGATCTTCGTCCTTTCCCTTGCCGTCTGTCCTGCGGAGTGCGCTGCTCGACCAGTGGCTCTCGAGGGATCATTATGGCCTCAAAGTCTCGCGGTCTTTCTCGCCGGTGTCTCCCAACAGA
>NW_017383534.1:1662-2669 GCF_000006565.2 Toxoplasma gondii ME49
TGAACGTCGAGTTTCCAAAGAGACGCAAATGACGCGCTTTTCTGCGAGGAACTAACCAGACGAAGGGTCTTCCATTCATTCTTTTGACACATACTCTCAGAGACAACACAAACCTCCAAATATCTACAGAAATATCTACAAAAAGACATCTACAAATATATATGCATATATATATGTATGTATATTTGTACTTGTACGCATTTAGTATATATATGCATACATATATGGAGGACCACTGTGTTTGGGCTTCCATTGTGAGCGTGTGGAGTTGCATGCAAGAGCAGAGGGAAGTTGAGTTGTTGGTGCGTCCGCCTTCTGTGCGGGATGAGAGGGATTTGAGATGTCTTGATTTGCAGGTGTTGGCTTCCGGTTTTTCTGTAGGCAATCTTTTCGACATCTACCTCAAGCCGTATTTCATGGAAGCGTATCGCCCTGTTCGCAAGGGAGATCTTTTCCTTGTTCGCGGCGGCTTCCGTCCTGTAGAATTCAAGGAAAGTCTCAAAATAGTGTGAAGTCGCCAAACAAAGTTCCGCTTCGTCTTTTTCCTCTCCACCTCTGCAGCATCGGCTAGATTCACCCTTCTCTGTACTCACTACGCACTCTTGTCAACCCAAACCTACACCTCTATACATATTCACCCGCATGCATGTACGTACACTTTGATATACGTAGGAGTCTGTCTTGGTGTGAATTGGAGTTTGTGAGGATCTGCTGACGGAGGCGCATGAGATGGTATCTTCTCCCTCTTGGAGTGCGTTGGCCATTGCATTTGGAGAGGGAATTGTGAAGAGAACGCTGTCCACATGTGATGAGCGACGGTCTCTGTCTGTCTCTCTTCGCCAGGCGACAGAATCCGAAAGCGCTTGCGCGAAGCTTTGTTGTAGACGCTCACATACCGACCAACATGTAGATACATACATATCTGTAGATATGTAGATGTGTGTCTGCGTCTGTGTGCGTTGAACATGGATAGGACTGAGAATCTGTGTCGAGGAACTGCTGAGAAG
>NW_017383535.1:0-1022 GCF_000006565.2 Toxoplasma gondii ME49
TGCCCGCCGAGCGGGTTCGCAATACAAAAAAGAGGCCTGGGAGACAATCGAACCGGCCTCGACGGACGCATTAAAAATGGGTAAGGAACGACGAAACATCATATTGTAGTAAAGGTAGTATAAGGAAACGATAATGACATCTAAATGTGGAGGCACGCCCGAGAAACCCCACGCGGAATGAAGGTGCTTCTAGGATTGCGTTTCTACTCAGACAAGAAGAGTCCGGGACTTGGCGTAGCAACAATACGAATCAGCGCCGTTTCTTCTGGAAAGAAACAAGAACAACAGCGTGTGCGCTTAGATGTTGACAGACGAAGAGAATCGCACGCGACAGAAACCTTTTTGTCTCCTCGATGCATCACACACCGGAGCGAAATTCGTTCAACTTCAGGCACAAACTGAACATAGATGAACGGACTAGTGCGCCTCCGTATCGCACAAGAAAAACTGGCACAATCGCCTTTGGCGTTTGCCAAACATTTCGTCTGTTTAGTTCGGAATGTTTTCTCTCCCGAGTTCCAAGATGCTGTGGTGCCTCTCGAATCGGTACGATCGTCTCGATGCATGCGTTGAACTGTGATAAAGGGGTCACTCGATTCCCCCAAGGTCACACTCAGACCCAGAGTCCGGCAGAACAACTGGTCTGTTGATGCGACAGCGTGGCTTTCAATAAAGATTGCTGCTTCATTTCCTGCGAATGCGCCTTGCTTCAGAGAAGACCTTTCCAAGGGAACGCGGTACACTCAGATACTAGCTGTCTCTCTGGATTGCTTTCCCGCTAGAACTGATTAGCAGCTGGGAATCTCCAGTCGGACAGCGAAGCATGGGAATTTTGCGCTCATAGAAGTTGCTGGGGAATACCGTTATTTTGTTTTGGAGCAGACGGAAAAGAGGAGAAGTGAGAGGGCGTTTCTCAATCTTGGTTCATTCATTTGGCCTGCTGGGGAATGTGGCAGCGAGCTACTAGGTTCATCGGTGGGGCGGTTTGTTCACACCAAGCCACCGGGACTTTTATTTGAGTT
>NW_017383536.1:0-1031 GCF_000006565.2 Toxoplasma gondii ME49
TCCTCGATGCAGGGCCTTTCCTTACAGCGGCTTCAGCTTCTACTCCTTCGAGAGATACAACTTGTATCTCAGGTCCCAGGCGCCGTCATGGCCGAAGCTGTGTCAGCTCGGGGCGGGATCCGCTGCAGGTCAGATAAAGGACATGCACGACGTGAGACAACAACGCCTGAAATGCATTGCCGTTGCAGTTTCGCAGTTTCAGGGTGGAGGATCGACATGTGAAGACGATACAGAGACCCTGGAAATCTGCAGGCGTTGCAGGCCGGTGTATGGACACTTGCACGTGTCATGAGAAAGAGACAGATGTAGCATACAGTACATACACTGCAGGCGACGTGATAGATCTGTGCAGAACCTCTCAAGGCTGATGCATGTATGTCCATGCAAATATATGTATGTTTGTATACATATAGAGAGAGACACTGAAGTCTAGGCAGTCTCATGTGTTGTTACGGAAGTCGGTTTACAATCACGACCACACAGATTATTGTGGGCATGCAAATTCACCTTGGCCTATCGTATCTCCATGTACAACATATATATATATATATATATGTATGTAAGTGTGGTGTTGTTAGATGTTTATGCGAGATATGAGTGGAGAGTGTGTATCATGTTTGGTCCTTACAAGGCGAGGATGGAGTTCGGAGTCTCGCGGGCGTGCATTGGAGAAGCGAGGAAGCAGAGAGCAGTGTTGCATTGTTTTGGAATTTCTATCTTTCAGGAATGACTGCAACGCTCCTGACGTACCCCCTGGATGTGTTGAATACGCGCATGGCCGTGACAGCCCACCGGCTCTCGTATGCGGAGGTGAGAACTAAGCGCCTGAGCAGGGGAGAGACGAGAGAGAACAGGAAGAAGGAGAAAGAGAACAAGGAAGAAGGAGAAAGAGAAGAAGGAAGGAGGTGAAGGAAAAGAAGGAAGAAGAAAGAGACTTAGGAGGCAGGAGAGAGAAAGAGAGTGACAGAGAATGAGAGGAAATAGAAACGAAAGGCGAAAGAGAAACGTGAGCGAGAGAGGGAGAGAAGAAG
>NW_017383537.1:0-1075 GCF_000006565.2 Toxoplasma gondii ME49
GCCTGCTTGCCACTTCTCTTGACTTCGCTGTATTTGCCTGTTGATGTCTTCCGCTCCTACATTAACAGTCTACCGACGCGAGTATCTTTGTTTTTGTCTCTCTAAAGAAGAATCTCTTCCCAGCTCCTTTGTGACCCACAGATGATCATAACATATCACTTCTCTGCCTCTGCAATTTTTCTGTGCGTCTCGGAGACTCCATTTAACTCTACGGATCTACCTCGATTCCAGTGTCTCTCTGCCGGTGAAGCCTACCTGCCTAGCGGGGCTAAGAAGTCAGAAGAAAATGTGAATGTGCGAGGCAGCGATGTGTCTCCCAGATGTTGATGTGAACAACGAAACGTCACTCTGAAGAAATTTTATATTTTCTTTTCGCGCGAATCAGCTCTCGCAGTCTGCCACTGCATGGCAGCTAGCCCAACTTCTTCCAAGCTGGTCGATTAAAAATGTCTCAGCTGACGGACTTCGCCCCGTCGTCTTTTGCTACTAATCAGAAGGCGTAGAAAGCCAAGAAAAAGCGGTTTTTCAGGAGAAAGAAAGGAAATCTGGAGCGACTTCGAGGAACTCCTCTCCGGCATCATTGCCCTCGTGAGCGACAGCCACGAACGCGCAACTCGCTCCATGCACACTTTCCAGAGAGGTTGAAAAGACGCAAGATGTTTTTTATTTCTTCCTCTTTTTTCTTCCTTCCTTCTTGTCCACTTTGTCCATCCTTTCTCACTGTTTTTCGGATTTTTCTGCCGCCTTTTCTTTCGCGTTGCCACCCTCCTCATGTCCCCTCATTTACACCACATCCGAGGTGCTCCTTTCTTGTCTTGCACGAGTCTTCGTTTCTCAGCTTGCAAGACATCCAGCAAAACCCCGGGCATGCGGCCGCCTTTCATTTCTTCCAGGCGCTTTGCCTTCTATAGTTTTTCCTTGCTCCGTCTCTCGTCTCGCGCGGTCGTACGTTCCAGAGGCGTCTCTTCGACGCCTTGTCCCGTGCTCTCTGACCTTCTCGTCCACAACCTGCTCAGTTCATTTTCACGGGTGTCAGAACCGTCTAATCCCTTGCTTTAACAGCAGAACGTACCTT
>NW_017383538.1:0-1075 GCF_000006565.2 Toxoplasma gondii ME49
GACCGCACCTCAGCAGGCGTCACCAAATTTCTGACAGTACTCGGAAATTGTTTTCTCCATTAGGCAGAACAAGTGCGAGACTTCGTCTAAAAGTAAGCACGAAATCAGCCGTTATCCCGGCCGCATGTCGTAATCATACGGTGTACGCAAACGGCATGTGCAAATGCACTTGCACACATTTCTGCATTCGTGCGACAGTGTGCCGTGATTGAGTTGCGTGATTTCGGAGACAAAGCCGGCGAGTCTTCTTCGAAAGAAATGCTCTAGCGTTCGCTCTCAACTGATGCAACCGCGGCGGCCCTGGTTCCTACACATGTCCTCAACTACGTTCACGGATTGCTGTGTCCAGTTTGTGTGTCGCCTGTGTTTTCCTGTAGCGCTGGCTGTGCTCGGCGCCGCCAACGTTTTTTTCAAGGAGTTTCAGCCGCATGATGCCTCCACTGCTGACCGAGAACGGTTCGGCGGCGGCAGAGAGGAGCGAGCATTTCGCGAGTGGGTCGCTGCTCGAAATTCCACCCGGTTCTTTCGCCTTCAAGGAGATCGACCAGGAAGGTGCTTCCATTTTCAAGAAGTTCGACGGGGGTGTCGCGATACCCTGAACCAGCGCGCCGCACCAGGAAAAGGGAACTCCGGGTGAATATCTACGATGCCGTCAGATGCGTACAGAAGCTGGTAGCCGGCACGAACCACATTTCGTACATTACCAGACACATCCCCGGTCTTCTACGAGACGACAACTATATGTTTCACAGACAACAGTCTACATGCAGCCGGGAGAGTTGCATACGCAAACCGAAGCTAGCGGAGGATGCCCAATACTCCAGACGACACCGTCGCTCAGCCCTGGAATGAGTGACGAGGAGCACGGATATTTGCACGCACCAGCTGTTAGCAACCGAAACAGCACGACAAAAAAGCCGTGTACCTGAGAGGAAGGACTTCGTCAAGGGGAGTTTTTCCAGTCGTCTCAACGGCGAATCATTCCGCAGAAGCAAAGTCGACAGCTCGGCTTCGAAAACGTCTTCGATGACCGGCTGAAGGACCGGGAGGAAGTCGTCGAGCCCTGCGGCATTCA
>NW_017383539.1:0-1008 GCF_000006565.2 Toxoplasma gondii ME49
GGGTTCATGCGGGTCCGATGGCAGCATTTCTGTTTCCCCTCGGGGATGGCTGAGCCTAGCGTTCGACAACGTTGGGTGCGACTGCCGTTGGAATGATTGAAATCAACTGCGGCTGTCGCTTCACGGAAATGGCACCGGCTGTTAGAACATGTGTTTCACTCTCGAAGCAAGAATCAAGAATGGTGTGGAAACTCTGCAGTGCGTTCTTGAATGCGCGGCAAGCCAAGCTGGGAGCTTTCAACAACACTGTGACTGTGCAGGCGGCCTTCTTTCCAAGAGATTTGGGGAGTTCCATAAGAATTGAAACTCTAAGGAAGATCCTCCAGGTCGAGAGCTGCGTCATAGTGAACCTTCTGCCGTGGAAAAAGATGCATTAGGGAAGCGAGCCTTAACGAGGAATTGATTGGTTTGGTAGTGGGTCGGCGATTCTAAGGCACAATTAGCGAAGCCATAGTAGGCAGTCAGACGGGGTAACAGTGTACATGCAACACCCTGGCAAGCCATGGTACCCCATTAGCATTCAGAGACAGCCAATGCTTAGGCTTTCATTCTGGTCAATACCTTACTGCTGGAGCTGGGCTTTATTTTGTGAACGTTAAGAAAGCCCGTGCACGGTGGGCGGGCGACAGTAGTCACCACTGCCATTGACAGGTTATCAGGTTTGCCGCTAAAAAAACATAAACTGTCAGAGCGAAATATTCCCCCATGGAACGCGGGGCTGTTCCTTTCTACCACTCATTTTCTTGGGAAATCTTCGGCACGAAACGCACGAATGTGTGTAAGAGGAAGTTCCAGAGAGTCAGAATGGCTCGGATCGATCCCAGAGAGTTGCCGTCAATCCATGGCGGACGAAGGCGAGGTGAGTTTGCAGTCCGAACTACCCTAATGTGAAGCAGAATGAGGGTAATTGTCGAACTCATTCGACTCATGTTTCCCTCTTTTTCCACAAGAATTTATGGCAAACAGTTGCATGACTCGCGTTATCGGATCGAGTCTTTCAGCGAAAGC
>NW_017383540.1:0-1052 GCF_000006565.2 Toxoplasma gondii ME49
CCTCTGTCAGTGTCCACGTTGCTCCTTCACCGTGGTCTACAGAGTGACGAAATTCATCGCCGAAAACCTGAACGCAGAACTCGGCCAAATCACTTCTTGTTTCAAGATGCCAGTGACTTTGGGTTTTCCGTATCTGCGCTTTGTCTCTCCTCTCATGTTCTACGTTGTCACTTCCCTCTTTACACCTCTCGACGTCTATCTACAAATTTCGAGGATTTTGTTCCAGACCCCCTCCACATTTCACAATCAAGATCGCGTCTTTCTCCAGTTCCCTCCTTCATATCCCCTTCCCGCTTTCTACATGTACATATTTATATCATCTTGCTGATGCTCTGGGGAGGAGGGTCTCCTCGCGGTGCCTAGCGTGTTTTTTAAGGAACTCGACAAACCTCACGTTTCCTTCACACGGTCGGTTTCTCGGTCTTTCTCCTTTTCCCTAACCTGCACGCATCCGACTGCATCTTTTCGCTCCCTCTCTCCACTTTTCCATCTGTTTGTCACTCTCTCCACCAGTCTCGCGACGAACCCCCTGAAGGCGCAAAGACGCGTCCCTGTGCCTGCGAGGTGCGTCTTTAGTTTCTTCTTTCGCATGTTCGGCATGCCCCTCGTTCTGTTCCTCTGTTTCCTCTTACCCGGTTCCCACCGATAAAGATGTCGAGGCGCTTGCTGGTGATATCCCAGGTGATGTGCTCGGCGCGAATTCCGTCTCGGAGAAAGAGGACAATCTCGAAGTTGAACATGCTTTCTCTCCACACGTAGTGCTTGGACCTGCCCATCATCCTGTCTCCCATTTCACAGCCGTGACGCATGCCCCCCGAGCGACCCAAGACGCTATCGCGAAAGCCGCGGCTTCCGTCCCTGCGCGGGTCTTGCGGTTTGTCGAGCCCGTAGAGTCGTGCCGTGTAGTCTAAAGGAAATGGGTGTTTCGTACAGAGACAGAAAACGCGGAGATACAGAGAAAGGGGAATCGCAGCGCATGGCACAAGCACGGGACCCGAATACGAGCGCGAACCGGACAGTCTGTGAAAGACCACAAACGAACACACAAACAA
>NW_017383541.1:0-1002 GCF_000006565.2 Toxoplasma gondii ME49
CTCGAACGCGTGAGCTAAGAACCTCGCACTTGTGGCTCCTGCAAGGATCTCCGTGTCGAGTAGGGCGAACCGCATGACCTCGAGTTTCGAGAGGCAAATTAGTTGACTTCCTCGCTTCCAAGAACGGACAAAAAACGACTTTCAGATGTGTTTGCGAAACGAAATGGATGACGGTGCAGAACAAACGTCGACCTCCACTCTTTCTGTTCTTGGCCTGTCTATGCGCGGCCCCCATGTTGGCTAAACAGTGGGGCTTCAGGGTCAAGAGACGTCAAAAACAATCGAACGCGAGAACGACGAAATCAACGCCTGGCCCCGAGGTTGAATGTGCATCTGAGGCTGATGACGAAAAACAGACAACGTGGAAAAATCACTTCTACTCAGTAGTGAAACACCGCTGAAACCATGCGTATATATCTAACTATATATGCAAATATATCCATATATATATATATATGTACTGGATGATTGACAGCGATTGAATGACAGTATGATTCTCGGACGAGAAGTCGCCTTGAATGGAACATTTATGTTGAGTGACTAAGAGCGAAGAAACACTAATGAACCAGAGAAACAAAGCGTAGAAAGGTCTCAGCGATACACAATCTTTGGAGAACTGTTGGGGCGGCTGAGCAAATCACCGAAGTCCTAAAACTCGTAAATCGAAACATCTTAGCCGATTTCGGTTCCCTACCGGAACTGCTGCAGGAGCTCGGGATGCTGCGCAAGGATCTCGCGGGTTCTCTCTTCGATTGTCAGCACTTCGGGAAGCGTCTGAGCAGCAGCGAAAACTCTAAAGACGACGAACTCTGAGGAACTGGGAACATGAGTTTGCAAATCGGGTGCATTCGCTCGTGAAACAGAGGATACGCAGCCTCCGATAGATACACGCACATCGAAGTATATATACATATATATATATATATATATGTATATATAAATATATATATATATATATATGCATCTAGCGTTATAGGCGTCTAGATCGATCACATGGTAGCG
>NW_017383542.1:0-1010 GCF_000006565.2 Toxoplasma gondii ME49
ATGTGTTTGCGAACGAAATGGATGACGGTGCAGAACAAACGTCGACCTCCACTCTTTCTGTTCTTGGCCTGTCTATGCGCGGCCCCCATGTTGGCTAAACAGTGGGGCTTCAGGGTCAAGAGACGTCAAAAACAATCGAACGCGAGAACGACGAAATCAACGCCTGGCCCCGAGGTTGAATGTGCATCTGAGGCTGATGACGAAAAACAGACAACGTGGAAAAATCACTTCTACTCAGTAGTGAAACACCGCTGAAACCATGCGTATATATCTAACTATATATGCAAATATATCCATATATATATATATATGTACTGGATGATTGACAGCGATTGAATGACAGTATGATTCTCGGACGAGAAGTCGCCTTGAATGGAACATTTATGTTGAGTGACTAAGAGCGAAGAAACACTAATGAACCAGAGAAACAAAGCGTAGAAAGGTCTCAGCGATACACAATCTTTGGAGAACTGTTGGGGCGGCTGAGCAAATCACCGAAGTCCTAAAACTCGTAAATCGAAACATCTTAGCCGATTTCGGTTCCCTACCGGAACTGCTGCAGGAGCTCGGGATGCTGCGCAAGGATCTCGCGGGTTCTCTCTTCGATTGTCAGCACTTCGGGAAGCGTCTGAGCAGCAGCGAAAACTCTAAAGACGACGAACTCTGAGGAACTGGGAACATGAGTTTGCAAATCGGGTGCATTCGCTCGTGAAACAGAGGATACGCAGCCTCCGATAGATACACGCACATCGAAGTATATATACATATATATATATATATATATGTATATATATATATATATATATATATATATGCATCTAGCGTTATAGGCGTCTAGATCGATTCACATGGTAGCGCTTCTACATACGCATATGTACATGTATATCAGCAAATCAGCAGAGACAAAGACGTTTGAGTCATGCATGCACATGTCTACAGCACTGCGCAGGACTGAGCATCGATTCCGTCTGTCCGTAGGCAACCGGGAGGAAATCGACTACATGGGGGGG
>NW_017383543.1:0-1018 GCF_000006565.2 Toxoplasma gondii ME49
GAGATACTTGAGGACACGGCACAAAACGGAGCAATACAAGTTCTTCAGACTCCCCCACCGTTCCCAACTGTAAATGTACAATTGGGTAAGACATTCCAGCTCATCTGAACACTAACCCTTTCACGAACAGTTTGGCACACATTTCAGACGAGGCGCCGCCTTCGGACGAGAAGGAAACAGATCTAGCAAGAGTTATTCGAGACGATAATGCTGCACAGAGAAGAATGAGGGACGCCTTTGTTGCAAGGAGACGGGCATTCCAGGCGCTGATGAGCGACGTAAGATCACATGTCGTCACAGTTTTCGCACGGAAACGTAGAAACGTTGAGGGTGATTTTTCAGCAGCAGGAATCAGTCCAGTTTTTGCGAGACCTAGGAGAGGCATCGAAGAATTTGGTCTGAAGCATCTGCTCTGTAAGGACTGTGAAGGCCAGAAGTGCTCGCACCAGACACTGAACCCTGCCATAGTTGCAAATATCGGCCTCCCTGTGGTTACACCACCTCCGCACCTCCGCAGGAGATAATATCTGGCATTGGTGGCACAGGACAACGTTTCGCGGATTCTCGGCAAACAGCGCACTCATGATGATAACATCAGGTGTTGTTTCCCCCGTGTGAATACGGCCATATCCATGTGTAGTGGCGTCATCTGTACGGAAACGAAAGAACACTTTTGTTATTGGCCAACATAGAAACGCCTGGCACCAAGTGACGTCGTCAGCCAACAGTAAGCGTTAGATTCGAGAAGAAACACTCAACAGATTTCTGTCGCCAGCAAGCGGTAACGCGAGCTTCCGGACACAGTTCGAACTGATACGTGGTTGACGATCTGCTCGTCCCTCCCACCGTTGACCTTGCCCACCTCCGCCACACCTTAGTAATTTATGTCTCACTGGGAGTGTAGGCGGTCACGATCGTTGCCAAAAGTATTCGAGAAGCAAAATATGGCTGTATAGGGTGTTTGAAAGCTGCCTCAACAAGTGAGGCTTGGGGCCGTATAGAAGCCATGCATGTATTC
>NW_017383544.1:0-1094 GCF_000006565.2 Toxoplasma gondii ME49
TTTTTGTGTCGATTCTGGGTCTCCCTGAACGACGCAGGACCACCAGCGCATGTGGTCGACTTCTCCAGATTCAGGTGGATGACTTTCTGTCCTTCCAGAGTCCACATGCAGTCGTCCGGTTTCACCTTCATGTGGAGTTTTCCGTCTGTCCAGACACGGGTGAAGCGGAGAGCAGTGGACATCGCGGCGCGCAGTCCAAAGTCTCATGCGTGAGCAAGCGGCCTGTACCTCACTGCTTCGGATGTACAGCTAGTTTCGAGAGTCACACAAAGCAAGGCCTACACGCAGACGATCTGCTCGGAGCTGTGGTACCTTGCTACGCTATCTGGTTTCCTTTATGGAGTATCGGAGAAGAAAATCACGGACGCTTACCGACGAGAGGTGTCTGTCCCTTCAGGCCAACCTTCAGCGTCCCTGCGCCGATCTTCACATCCCAGTTAGACGCTTTCGTTCCTTCCTGGACAGGAATGTAAACGTCGACGGTGCCCAGGGTCTGCGTCCAGGTGTATCTACAGCGCACCGAGACCGACACAGAGAGGGAGACCGCATCGAGAACGTGACGAGGCCGCGGTGGAGGCAAAATCGCGGAGACAGACGAAAACGACAGACAACCGAGAGCAACGCAGCAGCAGATAGCCACGAGGCGCCGGCGAAAGAACAGTAGGGTGCGGTGAAAGTAGGTCGAGAGATGAAGAGTGAGAATGCGAAAGGAAGGGGGGAAGGAGCTAAACGCTGCGGCGACACCCTGAAGGGTCGAGCGTTAACGAATGAGACGTTCGTGTCGAAGAAGAGAGCCTTCCTTCCCTGTGCATGCAACCATGTAGCTCCATCTATGGAAGACGTCCCCCGCAAAAATACATCAGGGATCGTCTTCATAAGAAAAACAGACTTGTAAACTCAGGACAAAAGCTTCAGAGCGACATGACGTTTCTCGGTACCCCATTCGTGACCACAGGTGACGTGAGACTGTACGTCTCTTCTTCGGGTGTTTTAAGCTCACTTTTCTGTCTTGCCGCCGTTCCCCTCGGGAGGCGGCCCGTTGTCTTAATCGTCTTCGTCTCGACTTCCGTCTGCGTCTTCTTTCTTCTGCGTCT
>NW_017383545.1:0-1002 GCF_000006565.2 Toxoplasma gondii ME49
CCAGGGGTGCTCTGCTGCTGATTGGGCGTTTTACTCAGGTAAGTCTCGTCTCTGTTCTTGTCCGCATCAACAGAAAGAGCCACTTCTCAGTGTCTCGTCCTTCCCTAGTATCATCGCCTGCTTGATTCGTGTACATTTCTGTTCGCCCTGGGCATGTTTCCCAACTCCTCCTGTCCCACTGCCAACTCGGTTCAGCACCCGGACACTACATAATACCGTAGGAAATGGGAGAACGCGGGGGGAAAGAGCGACCAATGTGAGCTTGTAAACTCGCTGGAGACGAATCAAAAAGAGAGAAGCGGAAATGAAGACGGTGGTGAAAACCAGACCAACGACTGCGGGGAGACCGAAGGAACACGGCGTTCGAGGATCGACCAGCGTAGGCAGAGAACCCGAACACGGTCGACAACAGCCAGAGGGGGAGCTGACGAGAAAAAAGGGTATCTGTGGAGATTGGATACATACGCAGGTACCGATGGAATTGCGTTCTGGAGACGTCTTATTCTTCGCGTTTCGTAGCTGACTGCGACAAAGCCGTGTTTCGACAAGAGCAGTTCTTCCGATATCTCTTTGGCGTCAATGAAGCCGACGTATTCGGATTGCTCGACTTCAGCCGACGCCAGGCGGTGCTGTTTGTGCCGTGGACTTCACCCGAGTACCAAAGGTAAGGGGCAAGGCGCGAGGTAGAACCGTCAGAGGCGCAACAGATGGTGCGGAGCAATAGAAATAACAGATTGTTGGTGACAAACGAGACATCAGAGAGAAGAATCAAGAAGAGTCGGATAAGAAGAGGGAGTCAACGCGCAGTGTGAACTGTGAATTGACTGTCGATCACAGTGTCTAGACATTACACACGACTGCGGAAAGTCTTAAACACAACAACCCGGAACTCGAGAGCACAGGTGAACGAACAGACAACATCTACATGAGAGAGACAACGCCGAAACGGCGAGCGCCAGAGGACATCAGGGAGACCTGCTCTTCGTGTCGGAATTGAACTTG
>NW_017383546.1:0-1011 GCF_000006565.2 Toxoplasma gondii ME49
ACTCCGAGAAACTTCAAACGTGTGGAGGTGTCCGGCTGTGCATACACCGAATGAGTGCAAGGGAAGCTCCATTTGTGCACGGCCGCTCTGTTTTCGAGAAATGTGTCACCGCAAACCACGCCTGTCCGCGTCTCGCGGAGTCCCAGAAGGCACCCTTCGTAGTTATCTGTCCGTAGAGACGTGAGCGGGAGTACGATTCGTTTCAGCTTACCTGTTGACACAGCGCTGACAAAGTTCCGCGGCATCATGGAGGCAATGGCGTAGCCAGAACCCTGATAGATGCCGGAGCACGCGCCGAGAACTAGGCAGATGAGGTGCAGCATCCAGACAGAAACGGTCTCGTTGGTGTAGAGAGTGAGAGGAGCTATCAGCAGCCCCGCGATTGCGTTGATGACTCCCGCGAGACACACCGCGTTGACGTGTGTGCTTCCCAGTTCAAGCATTGCCAGCTGGACGACGACTTCGATGGCCTGAAACGAACCGAGAAGCGTGTTGTTCCAGTCCTGGTTGTCTAGAAACGAGTGCGCGATGAACGGGATAATTTGCATCACGAATGCCCAGTTCACCAACGAGTTGGCGCCGACAAAGAGGAAGGTTAAGTACGCCAGAGTAGAGTTGAACTTGGTTTTTGCCGAGCCGGCTGAACCAGGCACGGACATTTCTGGGTAATTTCCCGGCGCCTTCGACGCGTCATCGATGGCAACAGAATCCATGGTCACCACCTCATCAGGAGAGACGGACCTGCTGACACTTTCAGGCGTAGAAAGATCCAAGTTCGCGACAGAAAGAACTCCCGGGTGCTTGACTGCAACGACAGGCAGCCCCGCCGGCCCCGACTTTGACCCGGACATTTCGAGGAAGAATCTCTCGTGTCGCGCTATCGATAGTCCACCAACGGAAAAACGAGCATCCTAAACATCACCCGCGCCGAGACAAAACAACGAACGTCAGTAAACTCTCGCGTCCGGAGAAAACAGCGGAGAAGCAGTCGCGAGAAACACGAGAAGGCAC